>NC_083581.1:51344199-51644199 GCF_027579695.1 Neoarius graeffei
CACTCACATTCACACCTACCGTCAATTTAGAGTCACCAGTTAGCCTAACCTGCATGTCTTTGGACTGTGGGGGAACCCGGACCACCCAGAGGAAATCCACACGGACACGGGAAGAACATGCAAACTCCACACAGAGAGGCCCTCGCCAGCCGCTGGGCTCGAACCCAGGACCTTCTTGCTGTGAGGCAACAGTGCTAACCACTACACCACCGTGCCTCCCAATTGTGTCAACTACTACCAGACTATACCCTTAGGACATATAGGGATATTTTGGTGTAAATTCATGGACAAGATTGATGTCAGAAATTTTTTAAATATTTGAGCTGGGCTGGTTGAGAGTAGAACTGTGCCAGGTGGCCCACTTTAGATCATTCCTTCTGGACTAGACGGAGCCAGAGTGAGCTACGCCATCATTGAGGGTCTCGTTTATTGTTTGATCTCAAACGCATTAAGAAGGCAAGAAATTACTTTAATTAACTTTTTTGAGGTACACCTGTTAATTGAAAAGCATTCCAGGTGACTACCTCATGAAGCTGGTTAAGATAATGCCAATAGTGTGTAAAGTGTCATCAAGGTAAACGCTGGCTACTTTGAAGAATCTAAAATATGAAACATATTTTGTTGCTTATTACATAATTCAATCTGTGTTCCAGATGTTATTTCATAGTTTTGATGTCTTCGGTATTGTTCTATAATGTAGAAAATAGTCAAAATACAGAAAAATTTATGACTGAGTTGGTGTGTCCAAACTCTTGGCTGGTACTGTACACATATGTCAGATTTGTCTGTTCATATCTCAATTATCACTGTCTTTTGCAAAAACAACAAAAGTAACTTAAATTTCACTTTCTCTGCCTCTTTTTCTTACACAAGCCTACTTTTTCTTTCCTTGTGGAGAGTTGCCAGATGTCTCAGCCCTTAACACAGACACAGCCCAGCTGTTCAGACAGTGCATAAAAAGCACTTGCTTATGTTCATAGAGTTAGAAAAACTTCTTTATCATCTTTTATCACAGGCAGTTAAGTTAAGCTAAGAAACTTTTTTAAGAACAATTGAGGAAAAAGTCCTGATATGACCTGGAGAAAACTCCTTGATCGTTTCCAAAAATGTTTTTATACAAGCATTATAGTTATAAATGTAAATCACACACACACATCACATTATCTCTAGCCGCTTTATCCTTCTACAGGGTCGCAGGCAAGCTGGAGCCTATCCCAGCTGACTACGGGCGAAAGGCGGGGTACACCCTGGACAAGTCGCCAGGTCATCACAGGGCTGACACATAGACACAGACAACCATTCAATAAATGTAAATGTCAAACATAAACCTAAATGTTGAATGCAATTATACCACAGTATTGTTTAATTCTGATTGGTCAGAAAAGGTGCTGATTACATTTCTAATAATCAACAGTACGTCTCAGAGAGAATTTCCAATTGTAATTCAAGGCATAGGTTTATATTCATTTGGATATGTTATTATTAATATCATAACAACTTACTTGGGGGTGTTGTATGGTAAAACTTCTACAGAAATGGGTTTCTAAAATGTGTGTAATTGTTGATATGGTGAAGAATTTTTTATGGGGATGTTTGTGTAGCATTTCTGGAAGGACTCCTGTGCAAGTGCTGTTTTCCGACACAGGAAAGAATATTTCTGCAGGTTTATTTTTTGTCTTATTAACTTCAAGAGAGAGCAAAGAGAGGCTTGTGAGGACAGTTGTTGGCTGTTCTTACAGAAGTAGTTATTATTACAAGGTAATAACAGGAACCGATTTAATTTCTGCACAACCCACAAACTTAAATATAATGTGAAATGGACAAAAAAAAATGAGTGTTGTGTTACTCTTTGGTGAATAAAATATTATTAGCACTAGCACTGCTGTGGTATAAGAGGAAGGAAACACTTCTTCACATACTGTTAAAATTCAAATTCAGAATTATTTGTCACATACACAATCACATGCAATAAAATGCTTACTGCAATGGTCGTAAGGTCATGACGATAGTTGGGGGAGTGGTAAAAAAAGGAGAGGGAGTAAAATAGAATATACTAAATAGAATAAAAAATAAGAACGTGATGATGGAGTACTATTATTCTATCCACGTTCACCAGATATGAGCAATCATGCGCTCTGATTGGCTACTCTACTACTAGGATATCAGCTTATATACTGTGAGTAGCAGAGGTGGACAAAGTACCCAACTTCATTACTTAAGTCAAAGTACAGATCCCACTGGTCAAATGTTACTCCGATACAAGTGAAAGTTGTCCAGTCAAATTTTTACTTAAGTTAAAGGAACAGTCCACCGTACTTCCATAATGAAATATGCTCTTATCTGAATTGAGATGAGCTGCTCCGTACCTCTCCGAGCTTTGCGCGACCTCCCAGTCAGTCAGACGCAGTCAGACGCGCTGTCACTCCTGTTAGCAATGTAGCTAGGCTCAGTATGGCCAATGGTATTTTTTTGGGGGCTGTAGTTAGATGCGACCAAACTCTTCCGCGTTTTTCCTGTTTACATAGGTTTATATGACCAGTGATATGAAACAAGTTCAGTTACACAAATTGAAACGTAGCGATTTTCTATGCTATGGAAAGTCCACACTATAATGACAGGCGTACTAACACCTTCTGCGCGCTTCGGCAGCGCATTGATATCTGAGCTCCGTATCAATGCGCTGCCGAAGCGCGCAGAAGGTGTTAGTACGCCTGTCATTATAGTGCGGACTTTCCATAGCATAGAAAATCGCTACATTTCAATTTGTGTAACTGAACTTGTTTCATATCACTGGTCATATAAACCTATGTAAACAGGAAAAACGTGGAAGAGTTTGGTCGCATCTAACTACAGCCCCAAAAAATACCATTGGCCATACTGAGCCTAGCTACATTGCTAACAGGAGTGACAGCGCGTCTGACTGCGTCTGACTGACTGGGAGGTCACGCAAAGCTCGGACAGGTACGGAGCAGCTCGTCTCAATTCAGATAAGAGCATATTTCATTATGGAAGTACGGTGGACTGTTCCTTTAAAGTACTGAAGTATTTGCTTTTAAAAATACTTAAGTATTAAAAGCACATTTTCTGTCAACGCATTGTTGTATTATTGCCACAACGCTTACAAAACCTAATGCCTCTGAAACAACCAACTGGATCTACTGACTAGCTTATAGAACCTGTAGAATAAACACCTGGTACTGGTAGAACATTACAAAATGAAACACAACTGAACTGAAAAAGAGCCATTGTCACTTTCATTTTTTTTTTAAATTGTAATCCTCCTCCCCACGCCCACAAAGCAGCATGGTAGTGTTCTGACCCAGCTCTGGCAGTGTGTACGCACATGTATGTGTGTGTTAATCAGGAAGACAATGGAATAGCTGTAAATGCAGCTTGCTCAGAAAATAAAAGTGACAATCCAACCTGGTTAAAACCCAGGTCCACACCTTGAGCTAAATAACTGCCCAACAGCAACACTGCTTTAAGCAAGACAACAACAAAAAATGTGCAAGACCATCATCTGACATCAAAACAAAAAAATTCCAGCAATTTGTTGTGACTGACTAGTAAAATACTGTCCATCTCACAGATCTTGCGTGCGCGTGTGTGTGTGTGTGTGTGTGTGTGGGTGTGTGTGTGTGTGTGTGTGTGTGTGTGTGTGTGTGTGTGTGTGTGTGTGTGTGTGTGCGTGCACGCAAGTGTATGTATTCATGCATATATGAATCTGCCTGTAGAATCATGGTGGTTTAATGTTAAGCTAGCTAGTCAGTGAAGCTCCACCTGACATGCTAGCAAAATCTTTTCAAACTCAATCATATTGAGTAGCTAACGTTACTAGAAAAGAAAGATTTCTACATTTTGTTTATTTGGCAAGATTATGCTAAAACATTTCTGAAAGGACTTCAGATAAGTTAGCGTTATTCATGTTAGCGTAACTCCGTTTTTACATGCTAACTAACAGTATCCAAGTTAATTAGCTATGTGTTATCATTAGCCGTAGACAAGGCCATGGCAACTTGGTGGGAAAATCCATAGAAAGTCATTTGACTAACCAGACTGCATAGCTATTGCAACATTATCGCTCGCTCTAAAAGCACAGACAACTTCATTGCAAGCTTTCTCTTGGAACAAAACGTTTACATCCCTCAATATGCTTCCACAGCTTGGACGGCGAGTTTTTGTAGGCCATGATGTGCTCCGTTTTAGGCAAACAAAGCAAACATTTAAAATGAAACAACTCTTTATTCCTTCAGAAAACTGAAACATGGGTTCTAGTTATAGAACCGTGAGTGCGTGCATTCCCCAGAAGAACCACCTCCTTCCATTCTACCATCAATTGATCGTGTTAAATAATGTTGCAGAGAAATCATTGAACTTGATTTTATCCAGTCTATGGACGTGACGTGACCCTAGTGATTACTGATAGACTGTCTCAGTGTCACCTGTGAAAAAAACAATCACGTTTTAAAAAAGAAAAGAAAAAACATCCACTTTCAAAGCCACTTCATAGTAACGAGTAATGAGGACCTTGATAGAAATGTAGTGGAGTAAAAAGTACGATATTTGCCTTTCAAATGTAGTGAAGTTAAAGTCATAAGTTGCCAAAAAAAATTAATACTCAAGTAAAGTACAGATACTCAAAAATTGTACTTAAGTACAGTACTCAAGTAAATGTACTTCATTACTGTCCACCTCTGGTGAGTAGAGAAAAACAAAATGGCGGTGCGTGTTGCTGAACCAACCGAGGATGAAATAAAAACTCTACTTAAAAACAAAACCCCAAAAAAATACAAAAAAAGCAACAAAATATGGAATGAAAATATTTGATGGTAAGAACATATCTTTTTTATTTTTCAAGAATTATTATTATTATTGTAGCATTTTTCACAAATTGCTAGTCATTTCGCCGGTTTGTTTACATTCTAAGCAGAAATTATTTTGTCGGATGTTTTGTATAAAGTTTTTGTTTATCAAATTTGCAAAAAATAAAAATCCTCCATTTCTCAAAATCCAGTGAATGTGGATAGAATAAAATAGTTATTCAACTCAATCTCATCGTACATGGCTTATAGCCAACTTGGTGCTATGCACCTCATCGGCTATCAGCTCATGTACGACTTGATTTCGTGGAATAATTGTTAAATATATTGCACACAAGAAATATACTGCACTGTAATGAATATATGGAAATGTATATGGCACTGTAATTAGTTTGCACAAAGAGGTATAATTGCTATTGAAATGTACTGTATATATTGCATTTTAGTTCAATGAATTTACATGAAGAGGATGTAAGAGATGGAGGGATGAGGGTGAAGTGGTGACAAGACCTCGTAGTTGTCCATTGTTGTTGTTTGTTATTGTTACAGGTATATGAAAATAATTCAACTTTGGAGTGAAAACAGCATTACAACATGTTTTTCACTCATTACCTAGAGCAAAACACAGCACTGAAGCTTAATACTGTTATTGTACACAAATTCAGCCCAAGTATTAATGCATCAGCCAGGTATGGTTGAGAAATTTGATGTTGTTCAAACCCAGCATTATGTTCTTGAGGAGGATTTAGCATTAAACGTATAGAGAATAATGCCATTTTCAACACAACCCATGAATAACACCCCTGTCTTTCCTCAGGACTATCTGACAGACCTGATAACCAACGACAGCATCAGTTACTTCCGCATGTCCAAGAAAATCTATCCTCACAGGCCAGTGCTGATGGTGCTCAGTCACGCTGCCCCTCATGGGCCAGAGGATGCAGCGCCGCAGTACACCACCGCCTTCCCCAACGCATCTCAACACATGTGAGTCTCTCTGCTGCTCCTAGCTATGATGAGAAAGAAAAGGGTTCGATGAATAGATGTTTATAGCTGTGCTGCTTTTTGTTTATTACATGTTAAGATGATTGATTGCTCTTGTGGGTTGAAGTTCCATGTTACATTAGTCAACTGTAAGTTTTCCTTCGTTTGCTTGTTATAGCTGTATCAATCATAGTTTGAATGACTGCTTTGTGATAAATGAGTGTATCAATCCTAAGTGCTCGCAGTTCTCTACCCTCGTGTGTCATGGCAGTGCTCTCTCTCTCTCTCTCTCTCTCTCTCTCTGTCTGTCTGTCTGTCTGTACAAAATGCAATTATCTTCAATTTGTTTCTGGTCAGGGGGTGGAAACTTTTTTTATTTTCACCTTACCCAAATGCTTGGCCTGAGTCCATACTCAGGATCGATTCTGGGCGAATTTAAGGAATGGGGGTCGTCACGCAGATAGATTGCTTCTGAACCGTGGAATGATTTTTAATGCAATTTTATGTATCGCTTCTGCTGCTGATGTGCATTTTTTTTTTTTGCAAAATGCAAGACAATAGGTACTCCATTTATTTTTCTTATTATGATTATTTAATTACTGTATTATTGATTTAGGTAGTGTCTTTCCTTTCATTTATAACACCAGTCAACCGGCTGGGTGCATCTTTTCTGTTGAAACTGCATACTACAAAAATAATGTGATATTTTCATGAGCTGTAGTCACATCGTGTACATTTGAAGGGCTTCTACATATCCAAAAGGCATTCTGTTTCATCTGCAGACCACAACATGCCTTTCCTTGCCAGTATGATATCCGAAACAGGAAACGACATGACAAACCGAACCTCATTATTCCACACACAGCTCCAGGAGTGGATCAGTTTCACTGGAAGCGAACCCCAGACTACTGTTTTCAAGTGGTGTAGCAATCAGTTGCCGGGACTGCACATGAGTTTTGGCTTTTCACGAATACGGAAGCCTCAGTGCAAGTGGCTTCAGGTCCAGGAGGGTAAAGACTGCAAGCATGAAAATGTCTTTAATATTGCGGCACGCGCTATCAACTCCTTTACCAGTTCTGTGCTTGAATTGTATTCTGTGTCACTTCCAGGTCACATTGGATCGAAGCCCTTTTGGGTGCTCAGTGTCGTGTTTGTATGTTCTTTGCCATATCAGTGGACTCTGGTTTGTGGTTGTGGGCATAGATATGAAGATTATACGCGCACACACACACACACACACACACACACACAAACACACACACACACATACATACATATATATATATATATATATATATATATATATATATATATATATATATATATATACACACACACAGCGTCCTCCACAATTATTGGCACCCCTGGTTAAGATGTGTTAAAAGCCTTAAAATAAATTCAATTTTTATTGCAGAAGCATAATCTCACACTGAAAATTGTAGAAAAATGTAACCCTTAACTCAAGTGAATTTTAAAAAAAAAATCCCTGACTAAGAAAAAATTATTTTTCATAAACTCACCTGTGGCGGCACGGTGGTGTAGTGGTTAGCGCTGTCGCCTCACAGCAAGAAGGTCCTGGGTTCGAGCCCCGGGGCCGGCGAGGGCCTTTCTGTGCGGAGTTTGCATGTTCTCCCCGTGTCCGCGTGGGTTTCCTCCGGGTGCTCCAGTTTCCCCCACAGTCCAAAGACATGCAGGTTAGGTTAACTGGTGACTCTAAATTGACCGTAGGTGTGAGTGTGAATGGTTGTCTGTGTCTATGTGTCAGCCCTGTGATGACCTGGCGACTTGTCCAGGGTGTACCCCGCCTTTCGCCCATAGTCAGCTGGGATAGGCTCCAGCTTGCCTGCGACCCTGTAGAAGGATAAAGCGGCTAGAAATAATGAGATGAGATGAAACTCACCTGTTCCACAATTATTGGCACCCATAACAATTCCTAGAAAATAAATGTAATTGAAGCATTTCTGTCATTTCTACTGTAGTTTATAAAGGTGATCAGAGTATCTAGGAACCTTTAATTAGTAATTCATCACATCCTGTTTCCCTGGGGTATAAATATGATGTGATACAGAGGCCTATTTCTCTTATCCACTCTTCAACATGGGAAAGACAAGAGAACACACCATTCAAGTAAGGCAGATGTGTGTCGACCTTCATAAGTCAGGCAATGGCTACAAGAAAATAGCCACTCGCCTACACCTGCCCAGATCTACAGTCAGAGGAATCATCAAGAAGTTTAAAACAACTGGAACAGTGGCAAACAAGCCTGGACGAGGATGCAAGTTTATCTTGCCACCACGCACAGTGAGGAGGATGGTAAGAGAAGTAAAAAGTTCTCCAAAGCTCACTGTTAGAGAATTACATCAAAGAGTAGCATCTTGGGGTCACAAAGTCTCCATAGCAACCATCAGGCGCTATCTACATGCCAACAAGCTGTTTGGGAGGCATGCACGGAAAAAGCCTTTTCTCACTTACAAGCATAAACGTAAAAGTCTGGAGTTCGCTAAGCGGTACTGGGATTTTAACTGGGACTGTGTGCTTTGGTCAGATGAGACCAAGATAGAGCTTTTTGGCAACAAACACTCTAAGTGGGTGTGGCGTAACACAAAAGACGAGTATGCGGAAAAGCACCTCATGCCCACTGCGAAGTATGGGGGAGGATCAGTGATACTGTGGGCCTGTTTCTCTTCCAAAGGCCCTGGGAACCTTGTTAGGGTGCATGGCATCATGGACTCTTTGAAATACCAGGACATTTTAAATCAAAAATCTGGTGGCCTCTGCCCAAAAGCTGAAGATGGGTCATCACTGGGTCTTTCAGCAAGATAATGACCCTAAACATGTGGCCAAATCTACACAAAAATGGTTCACCAGACACAAAATCAAGCTCCTCCCATGGCCATCTCAATCCCCAGACCTCAACCCAATTGAAAACCTGTGGGGTGAGCTGAAGAGGAGAATGCATGGGAGAGGACCCAGGACTCTGGACAATTTAGAAAGATTGTGCAAAGAGGAATGGTCGAAGATCCCTCTCTCTGTATTCTCCCGTCTTGTGAAATGTTATAGGAGAAGATTAAGTGCTGTCTTGTTGACAAAAGGGGGTTGTTCAAAGTATTAACATCAGGGGTGCCAATAATTGTGGCACACATGATTTCATGTAAAAGAATTATTTCTTAATGTGGGATTTTTTTCCCACTGAATAAATGCACTTGAATTAAAGGTTGGATTTTTCTCTTTTTTTGCATTGTTGTCCTATATTATTTAAAAAAATTTAATTTAGGGGTGGCACGGTGGTGTAGTGGTTAGCGCTGTCGCCTCACAGCAAGAAGGTCCTGGGTTCGAGCCCCGGGGCCGGCGAGGGCCTTTCTGTGTGGAGTTTGCATGTTCTCTCCGTGTCCGCGTGGGTTTCCTCCGGGTGCTCCGGTTTCCCCCACAGTCCAAAGACATGCAGGTTAGGTTGACTGCTGACTCTAAATTGACCGTAGGTGTGAATGTGAGTGTGAATGGTTGTCTGTGTCTATGTGTCAGCCCTGTGATGACCTGGCGACTTGTCCAGGGTGTACCCCGCCTTTCGCCCATAGTCAGCTGGGATAGGCTCCAGCTTGCCTGCGACCCTGTAGAAGGATAAAGCGGCTAGAGATAATGAGATGAGATGAGAAATTTAATTTATTAGAAGCCTAAGAACATATCTTAACGAGGGGTGCCAATAATTGTGGAGGGCGCTGTATGTATGCTTTTTCTGCACAAGAAGCACTTCAGACTTGTAGAAGATCTAACTGTTTCACAGTGACATTTCTCGGGGCCCTGTCTCTCTTCCTCGCTGTTAAGCCTGTCACTATCTCATTTTCTTGATGTCCTATGCATTCATTCTCTCCTTTAACAAAGAGAACGCTCTCTGTCTGTCCTTCTCCAAGTGCGTATACTTGTTTTCTGCCCACATACACATTTGTTTTTTTTCTCTGTCAGATGTCTCTTTTCTTTTTTCACTATTTTACACACACACACACACACACACACACACACACACACACACACACACACACACACACACACACACACATCCTCGGCTCGTGCTTAAATCCTGCCAGTGGGTGCTGCCGTTGTTTTTGCCATGGTTGGATTAACAGCCCCATCTGTAACCCACAGCTGATCCAAACCTCCAGCTTTCTTATTCTACAGTTCGGACTGACATTACAAACCTCCTACTCCTGGCCATCTTCTCAGCCATCTGTGTGATATTTCTTTTGTTCTTTTGTTCTTCAGTGGCTTAAATTCCAATAAACACTGAACATTATAAAAAAAAATTGCAAATGCAATCATATCGGAATAATGACGGTATTAGTAAGCAATTACTATGAGTAGTTTTGCCATTACTAATACCATCATTACTCCAGCATGATTGCACTTGCATTTTTGATCGTCTCAAATGCATTAAAAAGGCAAGTGCAATCATGCTGGAGTAATAATGGTATTGGTAAGCAATTACTACAAGTAGTATTACTATTACTATGACAAATATTGTAGTATACTATATATTAAAGTACACTATATACAGTATCAGTCAAAAAATTTGGACACAACATCTAATTCACCATTTTTTTCTTTATGTTTATTAATTAAAAGCCACTTCACGTCTTAAAGTAATAATGGATGTCGTTTCTCTTTACTTAGCTGAGCAGTTCTTGACATAATATGGATTAGTACAGTTGTGAAATAGGGCTATTTACTGCATTTTTATTATTTACTATTTAGTCTTTCATATCAAACACATTAAGAAGGCAAGAAATTGTGCTAATTAACTTTTGATGAGACATACCTGTTAATTGAAAAGCATTCCAGGTGACTACCTCATGAAGCTGGTTAAGATAATGCGAATCATGTGCAAAATGCCATTAAGGTAAACGCTGGCTACTTTGAAGAATCTTAAATGTGAAACATGTTTTGTTGTTCAGTACATAATTCCATACATGTTCCATATGTTATTTCATAGTTTTGATGTCTTCAGTATTGTTCTACAATGTAGAAAATAGTCAAAATACAGAAAAAAACCTATGAATGAGTAGGGGTGTCTAAAGTTTTTGACTGGCACTGTCTATATATATAACAGTTATTCCACGAAATCGAGTCGTGCATGAGCTGATAGCCGATGAGGCACGTCGCACCGAGTTGGTTATAAGCGATGTATGATGAGATTGAGTTGAATAATTGTTTTATTCTATCCACATTCACTGGATTTTGAGAAACGGAGTGATTTTATTTTTATTTTTTGCAAATTCAATAAATAAAAACTATACAAAACTTTCTGACAGTCATTTCTGCTTAAAATCTAGACAAACTGCCGAAATGACAGGAGCAATTTGTGAAAAATGCTATCATAGTAATTCTTGAGAAATAAAAACAAGATAGGGGTTTTTTTTGGTGGTTGGCAAACCAACTAAAATGTGCATTACTGCCACCAACTGGACCGGAGTGTGGAACAGGAGATATTGGGGGGGGGGGGGGGGGGGACTGTATACTTTTAGCTATTACTGGGTTTTTTTAATACTTAACAATTTTGGGGGTTTTGTTTTTGAATAGAGTTTTTATTTAATCCTCAGTTGGTTCACCAACACACTCCGCCATTTTGTTTTTCTCTACTCACAGTATATGAGCTGATAGTAGAGTAGCTAATCAGAGTGCGCAATTGCTCATATCTAGTGAACGTGGATAAAATAATATACAGTATATATTGCTACACAGACGGGTGACGAAGCAGGGGTTGGGAGGGGTAGAATACTAAAGGTTTGATTTAGTAATATCCCAAATAATTTGTACGTAGGATCTGAATAATTTACGCACACAAAAAGTGGCATATTTTAATGTAAAAAATGGTAACATTTTGTACATTAAAATAAAATAAATTAAATTAAAATAAAATAATTTATAATAATCACATAAATTATGTCACACGCAACGTCTTGACAAACACCATATGCAAATTATGTTGGGGGGGGGTTCCGTATATGTTGATTGTTCTTGATAGCTATGGAGAGTTCAATTCTCAGTGAGTTGCAGAAGAATGAAATTGAAACTCAAGTCTAACACCATTTAAAGGCGATGAGACATGTCAAAACACTACAAAATATGATACGTATGTAAGATAAACATAAGAGTGTAAACATGAGAGAGTTCTGATGATAAAGTCCATGTGAATGACAAGCTTTTCGCAAGATCTGTGTAGATGCTGTTTACATAGAGCCTGGTGATGAAGATATAATTTTAAGAAACCTTTTTGATCATTAAAGATAGGAAGGTGTAATCCTGATAAACCTTCTCACAGAACATACTGTAATTCAGAGTAAATTATATAATTTTGCTTTTAACTGGCAGAAAAATAACTTCATCAAATTTAATACCTGCTTTTCGTGTTCATTTGAGCATGCAATTGAAGTGTCTGTGAATTTCAGTGAATCTTAGTCTTAGTAAAGCACTTTGCCAGGGTCCCTGTACACCACCCTGTATCGGGCACCTTCAGAAGGAAAAGCTTTAACCCATTATGACCTGAGGTGCCGTCTCAAAACAATCCGTGACCTGAGGTGATGTTTGAAACCACCTTCGAAAACCTGAGGGATTTCGGAAAAACTTAACATCCATCCATCCATTATCTATAGCCGCTTATCCTGTCCTACAGGGTTGCAGGCAAGCTGGAACCTATCCCAGATGACTATGGGCGAAAGGCGGGGTACACCCTGGACAAATCGCCAGGTCATCGCAGGGCTGACACATAGACACAGACAACCATTCACACTCACATTCACACCTACAGTCAATTTAGAGTCACCAGTTAACTTAACCTGCATGTCTTTGGACTGTGGGGGAAACCGGAGCACCCGGAGGAAACCCATGCGGACACGGGGAGAACATGCAAACTCCACACAGAAAGGCCCTCGCCGGCCACGGGGCTCGAACCCGGACCTTCTTGTTGTGAGGCGACAGTGCTAACCACTACACCACCGTGCCGCCCAAAACTTAACATAATTGTCAATGTTCACTAAAACCTTTATTTCTCAACCTCTGTAGCAGATAGAAATGTCAAATGAAAGCCATTTGAGAGTTTAAACCTTTGGCTTTAATTGGAAAATATTGCCTTTGCCGCTTTTGCCCTAATGTTCATTAACTTTTTTTTTTTAAACAGTATCCAAAAAAATTGAAAAAAAAATTCTACACATTATTTTTTGTACTTTATTAGGGCCCGAGCCCTATAGGGCGAAGGCCCTATTGTTCTTGTAAGAGTTCACTATTATTATTCTTCCGTCTTCTTCTTCTTCTTCTTTATTTTTCTCCGCTGTTGGGCCATTTTCGGGGCGCTTGCCATGGGCGAAAACGCACGAAATTTGGCACCACTTCCGAGAATTGCCACCGCTACTCAGAACCAAAAGCCCAAACTTGGCCGGGGCTCAGGGCCTCTATAGCGCCCCCTAAGTCGCTGTGATTTTGGCCTCCCGCATTAAGGTGCCTGGTTGCCATATAGTTTGTAGTACTGGCATGCCATTTGGTATGCATATGTATCTCACTAAGCCGGACAAAAATGTAATGCCAATGCATTAGCCACGCCCAACAGGAAGTGAGGTAATTTCACTTTTGTGCGAAATGCATGGCCATGAAGAGGGCGCAACTCCTCCTAGACCGTTCATAGGAATGTCACCAAAATTGATACACATCATCTACAGACATGGCTGACAAAAGTTACTAAATACGTTTCACGTACGACAAACCGTTCAGAAGTTATACGTCAATCAATTTTCGCTTCAAAATTTTACATGCTAAAAAATTCATAACAAATCTTCTAATTGCTCAAAACTGCTCATACTTCACACGCTAATCACTCATTGGGCTTCTGACATGTTACCCAATTTCTGTGATATTTCGCCACTGGGGGCGCTATTTTTGGGCAAAAAATCCAATCTTTCCTCAAATTTGGTCAAACTTCACGGCCACCTTCTTACTACCTCCCATGTCATGTATACCTCATTTTGGGAATTTTCGTCCATGGGGGGCGCTGTTTTTGGCCGACGCAATTTCTCCAAAATGGGTTTTTGGTTAATAATTCCATAATGCTTTTCCTTCACACCACTACCTTGTGATAGTACGTTGCTGTTGTAGACACTTATTTTTCCAACTCATAATCGCTCATGTACAGCATAGCGCCACCTACTGACATGGGAAAAACCAAAAAATTTATTCTTCAAAAATCTATATCTCATCTTCTACTTACTCAATTTTCATCACACTTCATACGCAAACTCTTCCTAGCTCACCTGACATATACGCCAAATTTTGTGCACTTTCGCCCCTGGGGGTGCTGGTTATGGCAGAAATGATATTGCAGCTTCTGATTTGTCAACCTTGGCAAGCAAACTCTTTACAAGACCCTTATTGGGGCGCTTGCCATGGTCGACAACGCTCGAAATTTGGCTCCTTTTTCTTAGACTGCCACCGCTACTGCGAACCAGAAGCCCAGATCCAGGCGGGCCTCAGGGCCTCTATAGCGCCCCCTAACGTGTTGTGATTTTTGCCTCTCGCATTAAGGTGCCTGGTTGCCATGTAGTTTGTAGTAGTGGCATGCCCTTTGGTACACATATGTTTCTCACTAAGCCGGACAAAAATGTAATGCCAATGCATTAGCCACGCCCTACAGGAAGTGAGGTAATTTCACTTTTGTGCGAAATGCATGGCCACGAAGACGGCGCAAATCCTCCTAGACCGTTCATAGGAACGTCACCAAAATTGATACACATCATCTACAGACATGGCTGACAAAAGTTACTAAATACGTTTCACGTAGGGTAAACCGTTCAGAAGTTATACGTCAATCATTTTTCAATGCAGAATTTTACATGCTTAAAAATTCATAACAAATCTTCTAATTGCTCAACACTGCTCATACTTCACACGCAAATCACTCATTGGGCTTCTGACATGTGACCCAATTTCTGTGATGTTTCGCCACTGGGGGCGCTATTTTTGGGCAAAAAATCATACGCCAAATTTTGTGCACTTTCGCCCCTGGGGGTGCTGATTATGGCAAAACTGATATTGCAGCTTCTGATTTGTCAAACTTGGCAAGCAAACTCTTTTCAAGACCCTTATTGAGATGCTTGCCATGGTCGACAACGCACGAAGTGCGAGACCCTATTGTTGCCATGTGTCCAATTCTGTGCTTTGTCGCCATTGTGGGAGTAATGTCTCTTGCCGCAGAAGCTGTGGAAGGTTTTTCGCAGAGACGCATGCCCCCGCCCCCCTTGGCCGCTGGCGCGAGGGCCCGTCGAGGCCGCTTGCGGCTTTAATTATATTATTATTATTCACATTTTTTACACATTATTATTTTATAACATTATATTATCAATAGGGCGGCACGGTGGTGTAGTGGTTAGCACTGTTGCCTCATAGTAAGAAGGTCCTGGGTTTGAGCCCAACGGGGGCCTTTCTGTGTGGAGTTTGCATGTTCTCCCCGTGTCTGCGTGGGTTTCCTCCGGGTGCTCCGGTTTCCCCCACAGTCCAAAGACATGCAGGTTAGGTTAACTGGTGACTCTAAATTGACCATGAATGTGAGTGTTAGTGGTTGTGTGTCTCTATGTGTCAGTCCTGCGATGACCTGGCGACTTGTCCAGGGTGTACCCCACCTCTCGCCCATAGTCAGCTGGGATAGGCTCCAGCTTGCCTGTGACCTTGTAGAACAGGATAAGTGGCTACAGATAATGGATGGATGTTATCAATATTAATATTAATTGCTGTCTAAAGCACAACTTTTTTGCGATCTACATGGAGGCGAAGAGGCAAAAACAAGATAAGAGTGTTGAAAAAAATCCAAAAACAAACTAATGCACCCCATAATGCATTTTGGCTTCCCCATGTGTAAGTCAACAAATCACAATGCATTTCATTAGTCATGAGTCTTGAAAACGATGGCGTCATCTAAAATGCACCCACGTCGCATCTAGCTCTAAAGGTAGAACGATGCGTACATCATGCTGGCCTCAAAGGGATAAACATGCAAATGTTGCATCCGGTCTTATTTGGTTAAATTGTCTATCCATCAGTGCAAATGCACAGAACCAGTCAAGTAGTAATGTTATTTGGTAATTGTAAAGATGCGATCCTCCATAAACCTAATTAGTTATCCAGCTTGTGTCTTTTTTGCAGGGGGTTGTGTATGTATGTATGTATGTATGTATGTATGTATGTATTCACATAAGAATTGGGCTGAATGCAATTCTTCCAAAAGCTATTTCCTCAGTTATTGTCTTGATGTTGGTGGTGAGGCATGTCTAACTCATCTCATCTCATTATCTCTAACTCATTAGTCCAAAATCTCCTGTAGTTGTTCATTTGGATTGAGCTGTGTTGATTGTGAAGGCCATAGTATCTGATCATTTTCATACTCACCAAACCATTTAGTGACTGTGCATGCTCTGTGGATGGGGATGTGGTCATCTTAGAAGAGACCACTCCCATCAGAACAGAAATGTTTCACCACAGAATAAAGCAGATCAGTCGGAATCGGTTTGTATTGATTTGCAGTGACGCGTCCTTCTAAGGTGACCCAACCCATTCCAGAAATTTGTCCCACAGAAAACAGAGCAAGAGGTTTCACTGTTTCCTGTCACCCGTCTGTGTGTATACAAGTCTGCCTGTTACATTTTCTTGGAGATAAGGACTACTTCCATACAGCTATGAACTCTCTCACAAGCTGCAGTAACTCTGACCTACAGACTAATGGAGACAGCAACAGAGAAAGGATAGAAACTTTGCTGGAAAAGAATACATAAATATAGCATGTTGAAAACAGTCATTTTCTACTGGAAAGACTAATGAGTAAGAATTGCAGTGTCGCTCCGCCTTTTTTTCTGTTTGAAGGCTAGATGGTGAAGTGCTTTAATGATAGCTTCAAAAGAGTAGTTCTTTGTGTGTGTGTGTGTGTGTGTGTGTGTGTGTGTGTGTGTGTGTGTGTGTGTGTGTGTTTTGATTTCATTGCATTGGATTTTCTTTTGTGCTTCTGCTTTACCATTATTGACCCAAACAGCCTTTTTCCCTCGCCGTCATGCAGTTCCTTGGTCTCTGCAGCTGTGATTTGGGACTTTTAATTCGTCTAATTGTTCCCAATTCACCATTTTTCAAATAGCGACAAAATGCCAGATGCTTCTTCATCCCCTATTCATCAATTGGATTCAACGTGATTTGTGTAGCATGTCATGAAGCAGCTTTACAGAAATCTGGATGTAGGTTTGGATCCCTAATGAGAATGCCAGAGGTGAGAGGAAAATGTCCCAGAGGAAGAACTCTATACAGGAAAGATGGAACCCTTAAGGGAACCTATCCTCTTCTGGGTGAGTAGATAGTGGGGTTATCAGTCATTACAGTATAGAAGTGTAAAGTCAAGTAGTACTTTGGAGATTGCAAGTCCCACCACTGAGAAATGCACATCTTTGGGGTGTCTGTGCACTGTATGGATTCATTGGATTGTATTCTGTAATCTTTTTTCCAGTCATGCTCAAACCTCTTGTTCTGTAATAGCTGTAAGAATTGTAGCAAACCTTACCTCTAAAGCCAATACTTCCTCACCCCTGGACAATCCACTTCCTACATTTAGTTCTAATACTCCATGAAGAATCTCATGAGAAACTCCCACCGGTCTCCTTCTGTCTGCTCCGCTGTCCGCTCTAATAACCTCCCGCCAGCATGAAATTCCCCTCTGAGGTCCTCGGCCTTTTCACTTTGCCCCTAAGTAGAGAGCCTGCTTTTCCCCCAGCTATGCAAGATTCGTGTATTGAATTAAAATGTTTTGCTCTCAGACTTGAGTAGTGCTCAAGAAAAAAAAAAATGTATCTGGATCCATGCAGCTTTCCAGTGAGCATCTACTTACATTCTCCCTGCTTTTTTTCTCTCTCTCTGGGTCAGATCCCTCACTCCTCTCATGACAGGAGCCCTTACATCCTTCACTACAACAAAGGAGGAAGTAGCAAAGGAAGAAGTGCAAAAGTTGAAGTGAAAGATCAGGAGGTTATTCTTATTCTTATCCTATATATTTTTTCCAGGGAGACAAGTTTACAGGGCCAAGAGCAAGTGGACAACGGGGGGTGGGGGGAGTCTAAAAGGATTAAACGGATTACACACGGACTAGTAAAGTAGATGAGGGCCATAGAAAGTGCAAGGAGGGGGGGGAGTGAAGTATAAAGAAAAAAATTGGGGGGATTACAAAGAATTTTAGGGAAAAAAGGTCTTGAATTAAACTTTTTTTACATAAACGGGGGAAATGGGTAGGGATCTAAATCTGTAATCTTCATGCAGATTTCTGTAAAGCTGCTTTGTGACAATGATAATAATTGAAATGAGAGACAAAGAGAGCGGGAGATTATATGATTGTCTCTGGCTTGTAGGACAGAGCTGTGACATAACAAAGGTCACTGATGTACTTAAAGCTATGGTCTGCAGGACTCTTTTAGAGGAAAAACACCATTTGAGTAGTTGGAGAAAAATAGTTTTAAAGGTTTGTCTAAGCCATGTATGACGAGATTGAGTGGAATAACTGTTATTATATCCACATTCACTGGATTTTGAGAAACGGAACACTTATGCTTTTATTTTTTGCAAATTCGATAAATAAAAACCTTATACAAAACGTCCAACAAAATCATTTCGGCTTAGAATGTAAACAAACCAGCAAAATGATAGTAGCAATTTGTGAAAAATCCTGAAATAATTATTGAAAAATAAAAAAGATATGTTCTTACCATGAAATACTTTTTATTCCATATTTTGGTCCATTTTTTTGTTTTTTTTTTTGGGGGGGGGGGGTTGGGGGGTTGTTTTCAAAGAGACTTTTTATTTCATCCTCGGTTGCTTCAGCAACACACTCCGCCATTTTGTTTTTCTCTACTCATATTATACGAGCTGATAGCCTATAGTAATAGAGTAACCAATCAGCGTGCACAATTGCTTATATCCAGTGAATATGGATAGAATATATATATATATATATATATATATATATATATATATATATATATATATATATATAGTGTATATATATAGTGTATAATGGATGGATTATTTGTCCTTTTGTTTTTCATGTAGTTCTACGGTGTGGTGTTGGTGTCGAGTCGGAGTATGTTAACATATGCATTAAACATCTGTGAGAAAGGAACTCAAGCCTTTGTGTTGTGACTCAGGGTGGCATATGCACATAAAATTTACAAATGTGCAAAACAAAAAAGCTGAATAATTAGCTCATCTGTTTTTGCTGTCAAGGCTATGAGAGTTTGGAAATTAGTATATATATATATATATATATATATATATATATATATATATATATATATATATATATATATATATATATAATGTACACACACACACATATAATATGGCTGCTGTATGTATCCTGTGGTTGTCAGAAATTAATTACGCTCTGTGTCGATGTGATGCAACACCACGTAAATTGTGGAGGCTGAAGAGCACCAGGTACAGTACACTGTGTCTGCAAATTAATAAACAAATTAACCTTGTGTCACCAATTACATACTTATGTACTGTTCTCGACTGTTTAGTCTAGACCACGAGCACTGACCGGTTTTCCTTTGAGGTCTAGTGTTTGAATTTTTAAAACTTCTCACATCATCTTCAAACCTACAACCAAAAGGTCTGTTTTGCTCCCCAGTCTTCTGAATTTTCTAGATTGATAAATACTTTTCAATGTTCGGTTGTAGTTTGTAATTCGAGCTGCAACTCATGACAGCAATCACAACAAAGGTAGAAAGTTTTAACAGAGCTTATCAGTGTGTTTTTAACAATGTTGTGCTTGGAACCAAGAGAAACAGAAATGTTTTGGTTGTAACATGCCATCTAGTGAATGCTGTGTTTACTCCTCCAAATCCCAATGTACATAAAGTAAGCAGGAGAACGTGAACAAAAAATGCTGCTTGCATGGCTGCTGCTTCTGCATGCACATGAAAAATCATGCATCAAGAAATAGTTGGCCTTCAATACAGCAAATCTAGCAATACAGGGTTTTTTGATAAGACATCTGTAATAAGATAATCAGCATACAACTGTAACTTCAGAGTCACAAATTCTTGGACCATGTCACAAACTACATATTATTACACAAAAAGGCTTATTTTATATTATATTTATATTAATATAACTAGTGTGTATTACATGGTTTCGGGCAGAGCCTTGAATTCTCTGAATAGGTACTGACTTGGCATTGACTGCCTTCATATTCATCTTTGTGGTGAGCATGCAATGCATATTATGAAACATGAGAACCTTGCAACACACACACACACACACACACACACACACACACACACACACACACACACATATATAAAATTTACATCCAGCAGCTTAAGAATGGTTTCCAAGAATCTGAAGTTTACTCACTACCAACCATTTATCACTGCATTTGAAATGAAAAATATCTACTTTATACTCATTTATGGGCGGCACGGTGGTGTAGTGGTTAGCGCTGTCGCCTCACAGCAAGAAGGTCCTGGGTTCGAGCCCCGGGGCCGGCGAGGGCCTTTCTGTGCGGAGTTTGCATGTTCTCCCCGTGTCCGCGTGGGTTTCCTCCGGGTGCTCCGGTTTCCCCCACAGTCCAAAGACATGCAGGTTAGGTTAACTGGTGACTCTAAATTGACCGTAGGTGTGAATGTGAGTGTGAATGGTTGTCTGTGTCTATGTGTCAGCCCTGTGATGACCTGGCGACTTGTCCAGGGTGTACCCCGCCTTTCGCCCGTAGTCAGCTGGGATAGGCTCCAGCTTGCCTGCGACCCTGTAGAAGGATAAAGCGGCTAGAGATAATGAGATGAGATGAGATACTCATTTATTTTCAGTACTGGTTTCTTTCACTGATGTACAGTACATATTAGATGTTTTGGGGTTTTTTGGTTTGGTTTTTTCCAGACAATTTCAAGCAGTCAAATAAACACTCATTTCCAAATTCTCATAGACCTGACAGCAAAAACAGATGAGCTAATTATTCAGCGTTTTTGTTTTGCAAATTTGTAAATTTTATGTGCATATGTCACCCTGAGTCACAACACGAAGGCTTGAGTTCCTTTCTCACAGATGTTTAATGCATATGTTAACATACTCCGACTCAACACCAACACCACACCGTAGAACTACATGAAAAACAAAAGGACAAATAATCCATCCATCCATTATCTGTAGCCGCTTATCGTGTCCTACAGGGTCGCAAGCTGGAGCCTATCCCAGCTGACTATGGGCGAGAGGCAGGGTACACCCTGGACAAGTTGCCAGGTTATCACAGGGCTGACACATAGACACAGACAACCATTCACACTCACGGTCAATTTAGAGCCACTAATTAACCTAACCTCCATGTCTTTGGACTCTGGGTGAAACTGGAGCACCCAGAGGAAACTCACACAGACACGGGGAGAACATGCAAACTCTACACAGAAAGGCCCCCGTCGGCCACTGGGCTCAAACCCAGAACCTTCTTGCTGTGAGGCAACAGTGTTAACCACTACACCACCGTGCCACCCAGGACTAATAACAATAATAATAATAATAATGATACCCTGGCGACTTCTCCAGGGTGTAACCCGCTTCTCGCCCATTGGTCAGCTGGGATAGGCTCCAGCTTGCCTGCGATCCTGTAGAACAGGATAATCAGCTACAGATAATGGATGAATAATAATAATAATAATAATAATAATAATAATAATGATAAATATTCAGTTATACAGGGCGGCACGGTGGTGTAATGGTTAGCGCTGTTGCCTCACAGCAAGAAGGTCCGGGTTCGAGCCCCGTGGCCGGCGAGGGCCTTTCTGTGCGGAGTTTGCATGTTCTCCCCGTGTCCCCGTGTCCGTGTGGGTTTCCTCCGGGTGCTCCGGTTTCCCCCACAGTCCAAAGACATGCAGGTTAGGTTAACTGGTGACTCTAAATTGACCGTAGGTGTGAATGTGAGTGTGAATGGTTGTCTGTGTCTATGTGTCAGCCCTGTGATGACCTGGAGACTTGTCCAGGGTGTACCCCGCCTTTCGCCCGTAGTCAGCTGGGATAGGCTCCAGCTTGCCTGTGACCCTGTAGAAGGATAAAGCGGCTAGAGATAATGAGATGAGATGAGATTCAGTTATACAGAAAAATATGCATGACAACAAAATCATAATAAAATAGAAAATAAAACTCCATACCACTTTAGCCTGCTTGTGAACTAAGAGAGGGGTTTGGATTTTGAAGTTTCTTAGTTGGATGGCTTATAATTGCAAAGAATACACAAAGAATTCGTGAAAAGAAATCGTTCAGTCTTTCCATACAGACGGTAACAGGAAGTGACATTGAAAGAACGCATGATGGGAAGAACATAAAATAACCAAAACTCTTAAAAGGACAAACCTTGCTGTTTGACCTATATACAAGCATATATCTTTGACCAAAATACTGAGTTTCTACTACTGTACTTTAACCTATAACTTAGTAAAGAATGACTTTCTTTGTAAGATGGCACACTCTAATATCTGGCACTTCTCCAGCACCACCCACCTTCCACTGCTGGCTCCTTGAGCAAAGACTCTTAGCCTTCAGTTGCACATTCATATCTTGTTTTGTTGGATAAAACCAACAGCCAGATGAGTAAATGTGAATTTAGTCAAAACAGGCAGCAAGCATCTTGTCAAGGTGCTTAATCTCTAAAACCTGAGGAACACAATTTGCAGGCAGTTATGCACTCAGTCTTCTCACTTTCTTAACTCAGGAAGCAGAAGAATTATGGCTGCTGTTCAATCTCAGTTTCACATGGAAAGATTGTATTTTTATACATGCACACACATTGGATCAAATCATCAGGATTGCTGTCTAGCTCTTTTATTGGCAGATGGATGAGTTGTGCTATAATATGAGGTCCAGTTTGTGTGAAATTCCTAGAAAATTGGAATCGAGCAACAGCTAGAGACAGATCAAGACAGAGAGAGTGACACAGCAATTCAGTCTGCTCTGAAAAAGTTTTTGTATGAAACTTACAAAACAGCCCAGAAGTCAAACTAACAGGCAGGTCATAACAGAGTGACTGTTTGTGAAACCTACACCAGCTGAATGTCCATAATTAACGCTTCATCTGTCCCGTTGATTCAGATCTTGCCTTTTGATTTGACATCAAGACAATTGTTAAATGTACCGTAGCTTGTAAATATGCAATACGTCTTACTTTCAGGGCGGCACGGTGGTGTAGTGGTTAGCACTGTCGCCTCACAGCAAGAAGGTCCGGGTTCGAGCCCCGTGGCCGGCGAGGGCCTTTCTGTGCGGAGTTTGCATGTTCTCCCCGTGTCCACGTGGGTTTCCTCCGGGTGCTCCGGTTTCCCCCACAGTCCAAAGACATGCAGGTTAGGTTAACTGGTGACTCTAAATTGACCGTAGGTGTGAATGTGAGTGTGAATGGTTGTCTGTGTCTATGTGTCAGCCCTGTGATGACCTGGCGACTTGTCCAGGGTGTACCCCGCCTTTCGCCCGTAGTCAGCTGGGATAGGCTCCAGCTTGCCTGCGACCCTGTAGAAGGATAAAGCGGCTAGAGATAATGAGATGAGATGAGATCTTACTTTCACCCCAATTACTGAGAAGATATAGACACCTAAAACTTTTTTACATCTTCTGGTTGTACCAGTGTGTGACTGAAATACCAGTAAAGTGAAGTGGCATATTCACAAAGACCAGCCAGTTTCCTACATTTTATTTGTCTTTGTTACTTTTAAAATTATCTGAGCAAAATATAAATTATTTTGAAAGGGTAATAATATGTCACGCTCTTTAAATAAACTAAGCAGCTCACATAAAGTTTTACATGTTCAGTCATAATACTGCACATCCATCCAACCATTATCTGTAGCCGCTTATCCTGTTCTACAGGGTCACAGGCAAGCTGGAGCCTATCCCAGCTGACTATGGGCGAGAGGCGGGGTACACCCTGGACAAGTCGCCAGGTCATCGCAGGGCTGACACATAGACACAGACAACCATTCACACTCACGGTCAATTTAGAGCCACCAATTAGCCTAACCTGCATGTCTTTGGACTGTGGGGAAAACCGGAGCACCCAGAGGAAACCCACGCGGACACGGGGAGAACATGCAAACTCCGCACAGAAAGACCCTGGCTGGCCACTGGGCTCGAACCCAGGACCTTCTTGCTGTGAGGCGACAGTACTAATCACTACACCACCGTGCCGCCTACTGCACATCCATCTCATGTAAAAATCATTTACTTTAACATGCATTCTCATTAATGTCATGATGGTCCCTTTTTCTTTTCAGTACTCCAAGTTATAACTACGCTCCAAGCCCAGATAAGCACTGGATCATGCGCTATACTGGTCCAATGAAACCCATCCACATGGAGTTCACCAACATGCTGCAGAGGAAGAGGCTGCAGACACTGCTGTCTGTGGATGACAGTGTGGAGAAGGTACACAAGAGAAAGCACACCAATATATAAGTGTCTACATGTGATTATGAATTCTGAGAAGCTAATCGAGTCATGAACTTTTCAGGAGGAAGATACTTGGTTGTTTATGCAATCTTAGTTGCATTAAGGATCGAAAGAGTGCAGTTTATTAGATAACCTGCAGGAGACTTTGGTTTTCATTAGTGGATCAGTTGAACTGGACTATTTTTGATGACCACTAAGGTTCGGCAACACAATGGGGTCTGTGAAGCATTGGCGGGGGCTCCGTGATATTCCACATTGTGTTGCAGTGGGGGAAATCACAACCCACCTGTATCGCAGTTCTTATATTTATTATTAAGTTCTTAGCATTACACTGGTGAACAATTTTTCAAAAGTTGTCTGCTTTCGGAGATGAAATCTGCTGTCCATTATGCAATTTGGTGTGCTGAATTCAAATATGACCATTAAAACAGCTGATTGGCTACAGTTTCCAAGATATTTAAGATGTAATATTTTATATACCTACTGTATGTACATTGTGTAGATATTAGCATTTTCATAATAAATTGTAAACCTAGGTCTCTTCATGTGTTTCTGGTTGCTGTACATGATAATATTTCACCTGTTCTCTTTATGTAACATGTTAGAAAATCAGCAAAAAGGTTATATAAATAAAACTTATGATGAAACAAATGGCAAAAATTAGTTATCTATAAATATATAAGTACACAGTTTCGTCCTTATTCAAAGATATATACACTCACTGGCCACTTGATTAGGAACATCCATCTACCTGCTGTTTTCTGCAGTTATCTAATTAGCCAATCCCTTAACAGCAACGTAATGCATAAACTCATGCAGATACAAATCAGTAGGTCTAGTTAACGTTCACTTCAAACACCAGAATGGGAAAAATTGTGATCTTTGTGACTTTCACTGTGGCATGGGTGTTGGTGCCAGATGGACTGGTTTGAGTGTTTCAGAAAGCTGGGGTTTTCACACACAACAGTCTGTAGAGTTCACACAGAATGGTGCGAAAAACAAAAAACATTGAGTGAGCGACAGTTCTGTGGGTGGAAATGCCTTGTTGATAAGAGAGGTCAGAGGAAACTGGCCAGATTGGTTCGAGCTGCCAGGAAGGATATAGCAACTCATATAATCACTCTTTACAACCATGATGAGCAGAAAAGCATCTCAGCATGCAACAGCAGAAGACCACATTGGGTTCCACTCCTACCAGCCAAGAACAGGAATCTTAGAATCAAGAACAAGTTCCTATTAAAGTGGCCAGTGAGTGTATGTCCAGTATTTATGAAATGACTAAAATATGCACTTTTAGTCATTTCTGGTTTAAATTGGGAACCTTTCCCTTGATAACTTGCATGACGTCCACCATTCCTATGTCAAGGTTCGTATATACTGACCCAGTAGTACAGTATCTTGAAAACTAAAACAAATCAACAACTTCAAGCTTCATTTTCATTCTCAATGACCCAGAATTAGTAAAGTTTGACTCAGTTTATTTCGGAAGCATTTTAGCTGTAGACCAGTGTAGCCTGGTCACTTCAACCCTCAAAAACAAGTGATGCCAACTTGGACCAATAAAGTATCATTGTATAAGTTTAAATAATGAGCCGAATAGTTGTATAATTGGGTTATGTTCATAAAATTGAACTGAGTGGGTCAGTGAAATTTATTTTACAGTTAAAAGGATCCCTTGAGAAACCCTTCTGTAGACGATGAGTTCAACAGCGACTGAGAGTTTGACGGCTTTATTAATTGCCTATGGAGCACTGTGTGAGCTGTGTAAAGCCCAGCTGGTGTGTACTACATTTGTCAGTGTCACCATATAATGCCATTTCTTTTATTTTCTGCAGATTTATAATATGCTCGTGGAGACAGGTGAGTTGGACAACACGTATATTATCTACACCTCTGATCACGGCTACCACATCGGGCAGTTTGGACTGGTCAAGGGCAAATCCATGCCTTATGAGTTTGACATACGAGTTCCTTTCTATATACGAGGCCCCAGTGTGGAAGGAGGAACCATGTAAGTGTGTGTATATGTGTGTATCTGTAAACTGTGTGTGTGTGTGTGTGTGTGTGTGTGTGTGTGTGTGTGTGTGTGTGTGTGTGTGTGTGTGTGTGTTATTTGTTTTCAAGCATCCAAGATGATGAAATCAACCAGTGTGGGACAGGTGGTCTGTCAATAAAAGATTACATAAAAGTCTGTTTTCTCTTTCAAGGGTGTATATAAATATCTATTTTATGGTAATGTAGGACAGATATCTTTGAGTCTCTTTTCAATGTTTAAAATCAGGAGTGTTTGCAGTGTGTGCTCTGATTGGAGAAATGTGAAACTCATGAGACCTATGGGACAGAGAGAGAATCTTTATGAGTATCTTTATGACCTCAGACTTGTGTTTTAGAAGGGTCAGGAATAAGAGAAAGAAGGAGATGAATTGTTGTGTGTTTAAAACAGGAGGAGATGTTTGAAGGTTAGGATTTATGCTCCAGCTGAAACCATTTGTCTGGACCAGAGCCTGCTCTGGACACAAGGCTAGGGTTTGCACATAGAATAATAGTGAAGCGTTTAAGAGATTTGCTCAGTGCAATCAATTTGTGAATCAATTTTTACTTTAAACTCCATTCAGTAGCACTTTCTCATTAAGAGTAGGCAGTGTAAAAAAGGAACAGAAAATTACTGTTTTGTCCATTCTGCTCTAGTTCAGTGTGTTTCGGTATTATTTACTTTCTCTTTTTTTCCCCTCTACCTTAATGCTCCAAGTTCAAGTCTTAATTCTTTTCTCACGTCTATGACTTTTCCCAGCAACCCCCACATTGTACTGAACATCGACCTGGCCCCCACTATTCTGGACATCGCAGGGCTCGATATTCCACCAGACATGGATGGCAAGTCCATCCTCAAACTGCTCGACACTGACAGACATATGAACAGGTACAGCACACGCTAATTCAGGATTCACTGTTCAGATGCAGTTCTTAAAGAAACTTCTCCTGTCATTCAGTCAGATTGCCTCAACAAACCTGGGAGATTTTAATAAAGCTGGGTACAGTCATCAGTACGACCGTATATTTGATGCAGCAGTGAGGTGAAATGCAAATGTTATGACTAAATGTGCATTTTTAAATGAGAGAGTGATCAGAGATCACAAATAGAAACAAAAAGAAACTTTATTTCTCTAAAAGATCATTTCAAAATAATGGCTAAATGACAGATTGGATGTCTTTAAGATATTTTATTACAACTTTGGATGTCTGCTTAGGATCAATGTCCTGCTGGAAGACCCAGTTGCGACCAAGTTTTAACTTTATGGCTGACGTCTTCAGTTTTTGCCTCAGTATTTCTAGATAATCATCCTGCCTTACGATGCCATCTGTTTTCACCAGTCCTATTTCCAGAAAAGCATTCCACAACACGATGCTGCCACCCCCATGCTTCACAGCTGGGATGGATTTTTTTTTTCCAAACATAACACTTATTTTTATGTACAAACAGTTCCATTTTTGTTTCATCTGACCAGAGAACACACACGGTGATCACCTGAACACTTCAGTTTGACTTTTTTAAGCTGGTGTTGGAATAGGGGTTTCTTCCTTGCGCAACAGCCTTTCAGGCCATGGTGATGTAAGACTCTCCTTGATGGATGTACATATGAAGACTCTGGTTCCAAACAGTGATAAGTGTCATTTTCAAAAAAATCAAGTTACCACCAAAAGAAGTTTGGCATTTGATCATTCTTCAAAGTTCCAAACCCGATTTTATGCAAAGCATGATATCCGCCATGTTTCTCTCCATTGTATGGCCCTTTCTTTCCAAAATGCGACAAACACCACTACTGATTTTCCACAGAATGCATTATTTCTGCTCAACCAATCGCAGCACACCATTCAAATATAGAAACAGTGATAGCAGTTCCCACTGACTGTCAGCATTACAGAGAGTCCGTAATGAAATAAATGATTAACTTTGATGGAATGAAACATTTCTGATCTTAATGTTTCATATTATTATTCCAGAAGAGAATGCGGTCCAGTGTTATTTTTCACTCTGAGTGCACCTGATTCCTCTTGGGATCTAGATATGCCACTTTATATATATGAATATGTATATGTATGTATAGGCACTGCCTAAAAGCAGAGCTCCTGGTGAGTGTAAAATGTGTTCGTAAATAATCCCACGTTATTTTTTAAAAAGCAAAGTAAAAATAAGCACTGGCTAAAACCCATCTCTTATGCAAATAAAGATACAAATTTCATTGTCCGGTGGTCAAATGTTTATGAGATACATTGTCTTGTACTAACAATTGGGTTCCCGATGTTCGCAAATGCCATCAAAAATCAGGTTGATACTTTACCATATTCTTTTGGTGTAGTGGTTAGCACGGTCGCCTCACAGCAAGAAGGTTCTGGGTTAGAACCCAGCGGCCGGCGAGGGCCTTTCTGTGTGGAGTTTGCATGTTCTCCCCATGTCTGCGTGGGTTTCCTCCGGGTGCTCCGGTTTCCCCCACAGTCCAAAGACATGCAGTTAGGTTAACATGGGGCAGCCTTGGGCTGAGAGGTGCCCTTGAGCAAGGTATTTAACCCCTGACTGCTCCCCGGGTGCTCTGGTGTGGCTGCCCACTGCTCTGCATGTGTGTGTGTGTTCACTGCTTCAGATGGGTTAAATACAGAGGATGAATTTCACTGTGCTTGAAGTGTGCATGTGACAAATACAGGTTTCTTCTTCTTCTTCTTCTTCAGTATGGAGCTGCACTTCACTCTGAACTCATCTCATCTCATTATCTCTAGCCGCTTTATCCTTCTACAGGGTCGCAGGCAAGCTGGAGCCTATCCCAGCTGACTACGGGCGAAAGGCGGGGTACACCCTGGACAAGTCACCAGGTCATCACAAGGCTGACACATAGACACAGACAACCATTCACACTCACATTCACACCTACGGTCAATTTAGAGTCACCAGTTAACCTAACCTGCATGTCTTTGGACTGTGGGGGAAACCGGAGCACCCGGAGGAAACCCACTCGGACACGGGGAGAACATGCAAACTCCACATAGAAAGGCCCTCGCCGGCCCCGGGGCTCGAACCCAGGACCTTCTTGCTGTGAGGCAACAGCGCTAACCACTACACCACCGTGCCGCCACTCTGAGCTCCGCTATGAATTTAAATGTACATATGCTGTACAGGGTGTTCAAACTTCTAAATTTATTGCTCAGAATAAAAAGTTTGTCCTTATTTTTTTTTAAAGTAAGTTTACATGTAAACATCTGACTGGGTCTATTAACATTCCTCAGAGGTTTGTGTGTAAAATAGACTGGGGCTTGTACACAGTAAGATGAATGTAATTTGGGAAAATCTGTGGTCCAATATCAGAGATAGCCCAAGTTCAGAGGCTATCATATGTGTAGATAAACTTTACTTCTTGTTTCTAGTTATATTTCACACAAAAAGCGATTTTATTGACGTAATGGATATATCACATTTTGGGAAAAAATAATGAGCATTTTCTAAATAAAATTTTAAAAAATCAAAAGATAGATTTGTATTTTTAATGTTATTACAACCTCATAGTGTGATATTAAAGTTTCAAATAGAAAATAGTGGTTTTTATGCTACCTTTTTTTGTGAAAGAAAATGTTTTTGGGTTTTTTTCTCAAGTTTATCACAGTGGATTTATAGCGTTTTGGAACCAAACTATTCATATGCACTTTGGTACCGGATGCGTCCAACTCCTTCACAAGTTCCTTCGTTATTGCCTTGGGGTTCATTCGAGCCTTACGGACTGAAGTTCATTCATCCCTGGGAGTTAATTTGTGCTTCCTTCCTGAACACTGTAGTGTCTGTGTGGTCCCAAGATTTTTACATATATTTGTAGCCAATTGTTTGTACAGATGTCCGTGGTATCTTCCGTTGTTTATAAATTGCTCCTGAGGAGAAATTTTTCAGACTATTTTTCTGAGATCTTGGCTGAGTTGCTTGGATTTTCAAATAATATCAAGGACAGAAAAGCTCTAAATACAGACAAAGGTACAATTAACTCCTAATTATATATGACACTTGGCCAATCATAAGCTTGTAAAGTCGTTAAATCAATTCTCCCAGACTGTTTAAAGAGACGGTCAGCTTGGTCTATGTATATTGTTTGCGCCATTGAAATTCTCATCTCATCATCGCTAGCCGCTTTATCCTGTCCTACAGGGTCGCAGGCAAGCTGGAGCCTATCCCAGCTGACTACGGGCGAAAGGCGGGGTACACCCTGGACAAGTCGCCAGGTCATCACAGGGCTGACACATAGACACAGACAACCATTCATACTCACATTCACACCTACGGTCAATTTAGAGTCACCAGTTAACCTAACCTGCATGTCTTTGGACTGTGGGGGAAACTGGAGCACCCGGAGGAAACCCACGCGGACACGGGGAGAACATGCAAACTCCGCACAGAAAGGCCCTTGCCGGCCACGGAGCTCGAACCCGGACCTTCTTGCTGTGAGGCGACAGCGCTAACCACTACACCACCATGCCGCCCCCATTGAAATTCTGATATAGTAAATTAAAGCTGAAATAAATCTGTCGAATCAATTGTTTTAAAATGACCTCTTATGTAAGCAAAGTAGATGTCCTAATTAACTTGCCAAAAAAACATATGATAATATGAAATGTGTGGAGTTGTGAAAAACTGAGATTGAATGCCAGGCTTATGTAAACATTTGGCCTCAACTGTACAAATTTTCATGAGATCAAGTTGGATTTCTGGTACAACTCGAATCTCCATCCATCCATTATCCGTAACTGCTTATCCTATGCAGGGTTGCGGGCAAGCTGGAACCTATCCCAGCTGACTATGGGTGAGAGGCAGGGTACACCCTCGACAAGTCACCAGATCATCGCAGGGCTGACACATAAATAGGCAAACAACCATTCACACCTACAGACAATTTAGAGTCACCAGTTAACCTGACCTGCATGTCTTTGGACTGTGGGGGAAACCGGAGCACCCGGAGGAAACCCACGCGGACACGGGGAGAACATGCAAACTCCACACAGAAAGGCCCCTCCGTCGGCCACTGGGCTTGAACCCTGAACCTTCTTGCTGTGAGGTGACAGTGCTAACCACTACACCACCGTGCCGCCACAATTCATCTCATCTCATCTCATTATCTCTAGCTGCTTTATCCTTCTACAGGGTCGCAGGCAAGCTGGAGCCTATCCTAGCTGACTACGGGCGAAAGGCGGGGTACACCCTGGACAAGTCACCAGGTCATCACAGGGCCGACACATAGACACAGACAACCATTCACACTCACATTCACACCTACGGTCAATTTAGAGTCACCAGTTAACCTAACCTGCATGTCTTTGGACTGTGGGGGAAACCGGAGCACCCAGAGGAAACCCACGCGGACACGGGGAGAACATACAAACTCCACACAGAAAGGCCCTCGCCGGCCACGGGGCTCGAACCCGGACCTTCTTGCTGTGAGGCGACAGCACTAACCACTACACCACCGTGCCGCCTGCCGCCACAACTCAAATCTCGAAAATTAAAAAAAATAAAAGCTAGTGTGCTAACATTGCTCCATCACCCCTTTGGATAGTGCAAGTATAATTTTGTGGTTACACTATATTGAGATGTACCGAGATATTATAGAAAATAAATCACACTCAAATATGCTTTTGGGCTTTTCACTGGTTAGTAAATAAAGATCAAATAATGCCAACAAAATCTCCAATATAGACCCGTAGAAGAAACAAATGAATAGGAGAAGCCTGCAATGACTAGTAGAATCAACAACCTCTTATCTCTTGTAAAAAAAAAAAATGTACAAGAAGTCCAAGATAAAGGCCAGAAAACAGAAAGATAAAGTGAACATAATAAGGATTGCACACATTTAGCTCATTCTATTTCTCCTCCTCCTAGCGACTCATTCATCCAGCTCTGCTGCAAAGATCATAGCAGCTCAGCAATGATCGATACCTCATAACTGCTGCGAAGGTCAAAAGCGACCCAGGATACTGTTTATTTCTCTTAAGCTCCTTGATTCCATCATTCTTGTTTTTCATCATTCTGAAATGCTGTTTCAATTTTTGAGCCCATTTGGCCCAGAGGTGTTTTTTCTCCTTTCTTCTCTCAACCCTCCCACCCCGACTCCCACCCTTTTCTGTCAGCCTCTGGCTAAACCTGTTGTCATCGTTTTGAAGATTCAGACATGCACACTAGATAAAATCGAGGCGTACATGGCAGTGATCAGGTTCCCTGAGAGCTAATTGATTTTCTGCCCTCTCTCCTAATCTCAGGTTCCAGGTCAACAAGAAGGGGAAAGTATGGAGGGACTCCTTCCTGGTGGAGAGAGGGTGAGTCAGTAATAAATGTGTATCTGTGTCAGCATGTGTATGATATTACTCTGTTGTGGTCAAAATGACCCATTTTACAGTCCATAATAAGGGTTATCACTGAAATGTGTTTTTGCTCAATTTCTATAAGTCTACATGATGCAAAATTTTCTAATTTCACCCTCTCTGGTAGAAACAGTTTTGTCCCAAACGTAATAAGATACACATATTCCTAAATAGTAATGACACCAGTGGTGTAGTGACGTACTCACCGGCCACTTTAATAGGAACTTCTTCTTGATTCTACGATCCCTGTTCTTGGCTGGCAGGAGAGGAACCCAATGTGTTCTTCTGCTGTTGCATGCTGAGATGCTTTTCTGCTCATGATGGTTGTAAAGAGTTGCTATGAGTTACTATATCCTTCCTGGCAGCTCGAACCAATCTTGCCATTTTCTTCGGTCCTCTCTTATCAACAAGGCATTTCCACCCACAGAACTGTCGCTCACTCAATGTTTTTTGTGTTTCACACCATTCTGTGTGAACTCTACAGACTGTTGTGTGTGAAAACCCCAGGAGATCAGCAGTTTCTGAAACACTCAAACCAGTCCATCTGGCACCAACACCCACGCCACAGTGAAAGTCACAGAGATCACAATTTTTCCCATTCTGATGTTTGAAGTGAATATTAACTGAAGCTCTTGATTTGTATCTGCATGGTTTTATGCATTGTGCTGCTGTCAAGGGATCGGCTGATTAGAGAACTGCATCAAACAGCAGGTGGATGGGTGTTCCTAATAAAGTGGCTGGTGAATGTACATTTTAGTAGGATAGGATGCAAATTGGGACAAGGCCCAATTATTCATGGCCCATAATTGCTCAGAATTACAGAAGTGTAAGTGACTGTAATAAAGTGGCACAGTTATTACAGCTATTAAGTCACAGTTACTGAGCAAATCTTCTCAGCAAGAGCTTTTAGCTACCATCAGCTGGTTAGCTCTTCCTGGGCCCTGTTTAAAGTTAGCTAATTAAGTCTGTACCAGATACAATCAGAATCAGTCCATTCCTTTTTTTGTTTTTGAATGCCCTGAATAGTGAAATTCCTTTTGTTCTTCTCCCTTTGGTAGTAAACTACTTCATAAAGTAGTGCATGATGGGAAGGAGATGGCACAAGAAGAGAACTACCTTCCCAAATACCAGCGAGTCAAAGACCTGTGTCAGCGTGCTGAGTACCAGACACCCTGCGAACAGATTGGACAGGTACAGACTCACATGCACACATGCAAACAGATAACCCATAGTGCTCAAATGATACACTGTGCTGCATAATGTGAACTAGATTCACAGTCCCTGAAGGAAATACTAGTGCCTGCAAAGCAAAAAAAAAAATCAAAATTCATAATAAATACAAAGTAACAGATGAGAAAATTAAAAAGATATTTAATATTTAAAAGATATTTAATGAAGGCACAAGCACGCATGCACACACAGAGAGAGATTGATTTTACTTTACTTGCCCAAAGTACCTTTCTTGATATAATATGAAATGAGATCAGTTAAGAGAAGCTAAATGGATTGATTGATTAATTGATTGATTGATTCCCTAGACCTATAAAAACAATCAAGTACATAAGAATTTTTTTTTAAATAAAACAATATGAGCTGGGAATCCAGGGCGGCATGGTGGTGTAGTGGTTAGCGCTGTCGCCTCACAGCAAGAAGGTCCGGGTTCGAGCCCCGTGGCCGGCAAGGGCCTTTCTGTGTGGAGTTTGCATGTTCTCCCCGTGTCCGCATGGGTTTCCTCCGGGTGCTCCGGTTTCCCCCACAGTCCAAAGACATGCAGGTTAGGTTAACTGGTGGCTCTAAATTGACCGTAGGTGTGAGTGTGAATGGTTGTCTGTGTCTATGTGTCAGCCCTGTGATGACCTGGCGACTTGTCCAGGGTGTACCCCGCCTCTCACCCACAATCAGCTGGGATAGACTCCAGCTTGCCCGCGACCCTGTGGAACAGGATAAAGCGGCTAGAGATAATGAGATGAGCTGGGAATCCCAATTTATTAGAGAGAGAGAGAGAGAGAGAGAGTGGGAGTTCATAAAGAAAAACTAAGGGAGAGAGAAAGAAATAATTAAAAATAGTGAGTGAGTAAAAGTCAAAGAAATTAAATAGATTGACAAATTAGATATGAAGGTGGAAAGGAATAAACATAGACAGATAGATGAGCAGAGAGAGAGCTGGAGCAGCGACAGTTGACTGTTGACAGTTACAGAATGTTAAAGTCATGAAGATTCCACCATTAATTTAAGTGGAAAATCTTTAGTTTTTCTTTAATATCTAAATACTATTAATAGTATAAAGTGTAGAAAAATGAAAGTAACATAACTTAAGTGTCATTTACAAGAACTACTCAACAAAGTTTGAAAGAAGCAGCTCTTAGGAATTATTTGTAGAATATCGGTTAGAAGAAATAAAGGGAATACAGTATTAAGGCATCTAAGAAGAACAATAAAACGCTTTGCTTTGCAAACACTATAATTAAAACTCAATAATTAAGGGTTATTACATGAAATCGAGTCGTACATGAGCTGATAGATGATGAGGTGCGGAGTGAGCAAGTTGGCTCTAAGCCATGTATGAAAAATTGAGTGGAATAACTGTTTTATTCTATCCACATTCATTGGATCTGGGTGGCACGGTGGTGTAATGGTTATTACTGTCTCCTCACAGCAAGAAGGTTCTGGGTTTGAACCTCACGGCCAACAGGGGCCTTTCTGTATGGAGTTTGCATGTTCTCCCCGTGTCTGTATGGGTTTCCTCCGGGTGCTCCGGTTTCCCCCACAGTCCAAAGATATGCATGGATTAAAGTTTTCCGTCGCTACGACGGATTTCCGTCAACTGGGAGCGCTAAAGGTCAATAATGAGATTGATGCAGATCCGAGGAAGAAAAGAAAAAGGGGGGGGTAGGCCCATAGGTCTGACACCAATGTGATTTAGAACTTCACCATGCTGCTGTAATTGCCTGTTGTTGAACCCTTTCTTGTGCTATGTTTGAGTATATGTAAAGGAATAAGTTGTTGCGCTAGATAGGAATAAATAAATAAATAAATAAATAAATACAGCCTCTGCTACTGTCTAGTCCCGGGGAGGCTCGGCGTAGGCCACTGATGAAACTATTTGGCTGTCCTACTACTAGGCAACTAGGTTACTTGTCTACTACTAATACTAGGCCTTTTGTAGTAGTAGTAATAATGATATTTGCCTATTGAAAGGTGATCAGGTGAAAAAGTTGAAGCCGCAGCAAGACCTATGCTATTAGTCTAAGCCTTTTGTAGGCTTCGGCAGACAACGTTCTGGGAAGGCTGTGTTTTTCTTTGGTTTGATTAGCCTACGATTTAATCTTTAAACATTATGGTTTCAGCCAGGGCTTTGAACCGGTTCAAGGAACAAAAACGAAAACCGGGAACTTTTTCTATTTCACATGGAACAGAAACAAAACCAGAAACTTTATTATTTTTTATGTTCCGGAACAGAAACGCTTATTAAAAATAATGGTAACCGGTTAATACCGGTTTTTATTTCGTTCCTCAAAGTTTCTGTAGCCTACAAATAGTCATTCTTCTCCTGCGCAAGTTTCTATGACCCGCTGGGGTTCACTTCCTGTGTGACGTTCGCTGATTGAATGGAGAGAGCGGGAAGGTGGACTGCTATCACATCTCCATTACTGAGTGTCTGAGCAAAGAAGAGCCTGAACGTTGCAACCTCCCTATTGGCTGTTTGTAAAAATGTATCAGTCGTTGCCCTTCCCACGGGAATCATCGCGGGCTCGAGGGACGAGACCTGATGAGTTAGTTCGTTGGTAGCAGAACAAAATGTCTGGACACAAATCGGGTTTTCAGAAAAGGAAAGAAAATAAACGGAGGGTCGAAAATACAAAAAAGGAGGCAGAAAATGCAAAACGAGTTTTAAGGTAGGACAAATGGTTACTTTTTAAGGCAGCCCGCCCTGGCTGCAGGCTTTCAGTTGCGTCATTGAATGGTTACTTTTCTGAGGCAGCCCGCCGTGGCTGCCTGCAGGCTTATTTATTATAGCCCATTTAGTTAAAATAGTTGATAAAAAATGTTTATAGTTATAGTTATGTGATGGTTGTCCTGATTTAGACTGGTTTTTTTTGGGGGGGGGGTTTGCGCGATGTTGCACCCGGGTCCAGATTAGGGCAGAACCGGCCCTGGCTACATTTCAGGTGTAGTTTGTTTTATGTATGTATGTACTTGCATAGATGTGTACTTGGTCTTCCAATATGGTGCCTAACAAAATCTCGCGGCACGGTGACATCATGCGGTAGCCCTCTATAGGGCCTGACTAGCCTTTGGTAACACACTAAACAAATTATCTTTCATTTTTGGCACTTTTTCTGTTTGTGTAGATGGGAAGACATACTGAGAATCCAAATCGCCAACATTTGAAATAATAATTGTTTTGAATTATTTCTTGTCTTATTTAATGAAGGTTGTAATAGAATTAGCCTACATTTGGCTTAAGCTGGATGAGACAGGGACATAATTTTATAGCCATTTGTTAAACAGCTGACAGGAAACGTAATTAACCGTTCCGGGAACGAATTTTTTTTGTTCTAACCGGTTCGGGAACGTCTATTTAATGGTGGAACCCAAAACCGGAAACGTTAAAATTCCGTTTCTGTTCGGAACGAACCAGTAGGAAAAAAATTCCGGTTCAAAGCCCTGGTTTCAGCAGTTCGCTTAAACATTGGAGGCTGCAGAGTCGGGCTGCAAGATTTCCCGACACTTGTTTAAGATGTCAAACTTCATAGTAAGGAGAAAATAATTCCACAGTATTTAGTGCGGGCGGCACGGTGGTGTAGTGGTTAGCGCTGTCGCCTCACAGCAAGAAGGTCCTGGGTTCGAGCCCCGGGGCCGGCGAGGGCCTTTCTGTGTGGAGTTTGCATGTTCTCCCCGTGTCCGCGTGGGTTTCCTCCGGGTGCTCCGGTTTCCCCCACAGTCCAAAGACATGCAGGTTAGGTTAACTGGTGACTCTAAATTGACCGTAGGTGTGAATGTGAGTGTGAATGGTTGTCTGTGTCTATGTGTCAGCCCTGTGATGACCTGGCGACTTGTCCAGGGTGTACCCCGCCTTTCGCCCGTAGTCAGCTGGGATAGGCTCCAGCTTGCCTGCGACCCTGTAGAACAGGATAAAGCGGCTACAGATAATGAGATGAGATGAGATGAGTATTTAGTGCCTCGTCAGTCTCAAAAATTAATAGTGAAGGACCAACGCAAATTAAGTCCCAAAAAACATCTCGTAGGCCTATATTTTACATTTTCAAAAAAGTCCGGAATTGGAAGTCGGTCAGTGGAGTGTAATGAAGTGTCTCATTCACTAAACACAAAAGGTCAGAAAACAGTGGAGAAAACAGCTATTGCTTAAATAGGCTACTAATGGTTTACATTAGTAATTTAATGTATGTGACAAATAAATTCATTGATTAAATAGATAAAGAAGCGAATACTCCGAAGCTCAAAATTCAGGAAAGTGGCTCCGGTGTCGCAAGTGCACAAGAACAGTTATTTGAAAGTTAACCTAATGAATTTGTGCGTGTGCGTGCGATTTCATGAAGAACTGGGACAATTGGCATTCGGTGAAAGATTCACACCTATGACTCATTATATTCGCGCGCGCCCTTTCGCCCACTGTTGCTTCGTTTTCCCGATTTACACGCGTGTCTGAAGATGGAGTTTTCAGAAATCTCCTGCCCCGAGTTTGCAAAAGTAGCTGTTTTCAGTGACTGAAACCTCCGTATAGGTGTGAATGAGCGGTGCAACCGAATAAATAAATATGCTTCTTTTTTATCCGGCTACATGTAGGCTATCACTGCGCAAAGCCTCTAATGTTGAAATAGTAGTAATATTTGTTAAAATAATAGTAGGCTAATTTCCACATTAATTGGTAAAATGGCACAAGGGATGTGATGGGGGGGATGGCCGTTTTATAAGGGGGATGATTTGAGATTTTTATTTCAGAAGGGGGATGCTTCCCCCCACATCTCCCCTCAACTCGAGTACTGCGTATAAGGCCACCGGATATAGGCCCTTCGATTTCCATCACTAGAGTGCGTCAAATTACTTTCGGTTTTGCCAGCATGGACGCGCTTCTTTTAAATGAAGGCACAGATGTGGCAGACATCGACAAAACGGTAAAGAATAAGTGGAGATGGGCTTGGCGAAATGAAATGGGCGATAATGGCAAGCCATTTAGTTCATGGTGCAAAAAGATGAAAATGGCAGGTGTGTGCTTTTGTGTAGTTTGCCATAAAAAAAGTCTATGGAAGCAATGGCAAAAAACTAAATGCCTTTGGCTTCACTGCGAAGAAGCAGAAAAAGTGAACTTTCACTTTACTTTTCTTGCTTCCTGGTCTTATGTCAACAGATTTTCTTATTTTTCTTTCTGCTCCACTCTTTTTAAAGCATGGTTCAAGTTCGACTGCACTTGCACTTTTCTCTTAACCACTGTTGTGCATTACTAAAGTATTGTTGAAATAAATTTGCACTTTGTGCTGAAAACTTGATGTTTCATCATTTATAGCCAGTAATGACAATGGTAAAGTCTTGCCTTAGCTTTAGTCATTGTTAAAATTATGTAAATGTACTATAAGTAGGGGCCGAGGGGATAATGGACAACACGGCGTTTAAAATTTGACGCATCGCTGACGTGGTAGGGGCCAACGACATGGAGCTTTTTTTTTTTCAGTTAGATGATTTTTTTTTGCTTTAATCCATGGATATGCAGATTTGGTACAACGGGGCCACTGTAACTGGCGCAAGCTGTAGTGGTTTCTCAGCCATAATGGATGTACACACACACACATTATATATATATATATATATATATATATATATATATATATATATATATATATATATATATATATATATATATATATATATCTCTTGATATGGCAAAGCTAATTAAATCTAAATCAATTTTGAGAAATGGAGCATTTTTATTTTTTGCAAATTCAATAAATAAAAATGCATACAAAACGTCCGACAAAATCATTTCCGTTTAGAATGTAAACAAACTGGCAAAATGACAGTAGCAATTTGTGAAAAATGCTATAATAATAATTCATGAAAAATTTTAAAAAAGATACATTCTTACCATTAAATACTTTTATTCCATATTTTGTTGCTTTTTTGTGTATTTTTTTTGGGGGGATGCTTCTTCTTCTTCTTTAGGGTTTTTCGGTGGTTGGCAAACCAACTTAAAGGTACATTAAAGGTACACCAACTGGGCTGGAGTGTGGAACAGGCGATATTGGGGGGGAAAACTATATTCTTTTATCTATTTCTGTTTTTTTTAAATACTTGATAATTTTTAGGGTTTTGCTTTTGTATAGAGTTTTTATTTCGCCCTCAGTTAGTTCAGCAACATGCTCCGCCATTTTGTTTTTCTCTACTCACGTATAGAGGGTTCCCGCATGACGTCACCGCGCCGCGAGATTTCGGTAGTCGCCATATTGGAAGACCATGTACACATCTATGCAAGTGCATACATACATAAAACAAACTACACCTGAAATGTAGCCAGGGCCGGTTCTGCCCTAATCTGGACCCGGGTGCAACATCGCGCAGATTTTTACCTCCGCCAAGGAGGTTATGTTTTCGGTAGCGTTGGTTTGTTTGTTTGTTGGTTGGTTTGTCTTTTAGCAACATTACGGAAAAAGTTATGAACGGATTGCTCTGAAATTTTTTCCAGAGGTGTGGCTGGGCACAAGTAACAATCCATTAAATTTTGACGGTAATCCGGATCACCTTCTGGATCCCGGATTTTTTTAAAGGATTCTTGGCGGAGGTCTGCACTCTCCGAGTGCTTTTCTAGTTATGTATATTTGCATCCAGTTGTTTGTACAGATGTTCGTGATACTGTCAGTTGTTTATAAATTGCTCCTAAGAAGAAACTGGACTATTTTTCTGAGGTCTTGGCTAAGTTGCTTGGATTTTCAAATAGGATCAAGGACAGAAAAGCTCTAAATACAGACACGGGTGTAATTAACTCCTAATTATGTATGATACTTGGCCAATCATATCTTGTAAAGTCATTAAATCAATTTTCCCAGACTGTTTAGGTCAGCTTGGTCTATGTATATTGTTTGGGCCACTGAAATTCTGATATAGTGAATTTAACCCGAAATAAATCTGTCTAATCAATTATTTTAAAGGCGTCGTGTGGTAATTTCAGCAATCAGGCTATATCATGTGTCAAAATGTCGGGTTTGGTGGGTTATTCAAGCCCCTCGGTTTCCCGCGATCTCAGTGTCACGATGCGCCCGCTACAAGCATTTAAAGTTGACGCGCACAGCCAAATTTAGGCAGCCAGCCGTTAACTAGGTCAACTTATGTGTGACGTCATACCAGTAACCTCCCTTGGGTGATGCTGGCCTGTCCCCATGTTTTCTCTATAGCGTGCGTTTACCAGAGTTGTTTACATTGCGGATTTTGTGGATTTATTCAGTTTGTGGATAGTTTTGAACACTCAAAACACTATGAAATGATGTATTAATATTCTGTGATACAAAATGCCTAATCGGTATATTGTGTTTGGCTGTAACAACGAACACTGAACACTATTTGTGACTGTTATCAATGGATCTGATTTCAAGGTCATGGCTAGGTATTGATAGAAAAAAAAATTTTTTTTTAAAACACATTGTGGCAGCGGGGGCATGGTCAAGCGCCGGTCTGTGACAGGAGGGCGGAGCCAGGGAAGGTGAGTGGCAGAAATCACTACACCTGACGGTAATTAACCTGTGTTTTGTGTGTTTTCCCAGTAACCGCGCCCTATTTAAGGAGGCAGAGCTCATCCCGGGACAAGAACACTGTGTGTTTCGCTATCAGATTAAAACTGGCGGTTATACTGAAAAGTCTGGCAATAAAAAGCCTGTTTGCATCTGAAGCGTTGTCCTGCCGTCCTCTGTACTCCACCCACACTTCAGAGAGCTCTACAGTGGTACCAAAACCCGGGACAAGGTGGAGCACCAACCTCGCAGCCCCATGGAATCCTCCCCGTTCGCGGACCTGGTCCACGCCCTCGCCACGGCTCAGCAAAGCCAGCACCAGGCGCTCGTCATGCTCCAAAAGGAGCAAGAGCGGCGCTTCGAAGCCCTGGTGCCGGCCCAGCAGGAAGATCGCGAGGCGTTCGGCGGGGAGTTATAGCGCGGCCAGCTGCGCCTCTCCCGTCAGGAGGGGGAGGAGGCGCGCCGCGCGCTGCTCCATCGGCCACCCCGAGGCTTCGGCGACCTGCTCGAACAATGTGAGAAACGCCTCGGGGTCATCCTGCGGGCCCATCTTGGTCACGGTGAGGGGAGACGGGCCCGCGGCCGGGGCGCTGGTGGACCCCGCCGACGCGAGGAGATGCCGGAACGCCTCGCGATCTTCCTGCTGGGCCGGCACCAGGGCTTCGAAGCGCCGCTCTTGCTCCTTTCGGAGCGTGACGAGCGCCTGGTGCTGGCTTTGCTGAGCCGTGGCGAGGGCGTGGACCAGGTCCGCGAACGGGGAGGATTCCATGGGGCTGCGAGGTTGGTGCTCCACCTTGTCCCGGGTTTTGGTACCACTGTAGAGCTCTCTGAAGTGTGGGTGGAGCACAGAAGATGGCAGGACAACGCTTCAGATGCAAACAGGCTTTTTATTGCCAGACTTTTCAGTATAACCGCCAGTTTTAATCTGATAGCGAAACACACACTGTGTTCTTGTCCCGGGATGAGCTCTGCCTCCTTAAATAGGGCGCGGTTACTGGGAAAACACACAAAACACAGGTTAATTACCGTCAGGTGTAGTGATTTCTGCCACTCACCTTCCCTGGCTCCACCCTCCTGTCACAGACCGGCGCTTGACCACGCCCCCGCTGCCACACACATGTTTTAAGTGTTTCTATGTATCAATCATTAATTGTACAAAATGATTTTCATACACTTAATGTATTTGTCATATCTTTCTTTGTCACATGAAGTGTTGTCTTGATAACATATGTGGTACATAATTTTAGCAAATGGATGACAGAAGATTAATTGAAAGATTTATGCCACAGAGCTGCCTTTAACTAATAATTATCACTTATTACCGATGATTGTACGTTTACTAAACAATACAATACAAAGCTCAATACTCCCAGCCTATAACATACTGAATATCAAGTTAAAATCAACCGCAATAAAAGGAAAATGATGAAAACTGGAATATCAAGGGGTCTACTGTATCAGAAGGCCCACTGCATTTCGCGAGATCGCAAGCTGTCAAGTTGCTAGAATTCAATCTTTCTAGCTATACTTTCACCCACTACAGCTATCAGTATTACACATAATCATAGATTAATCACACAGCATTCTAATTCAAGTGAAAATGGTCTTTAAAAATACACACAAGTAGTGATTTAGTCAGAGAAACCAACCAAAACAAGTCTTCAAGTCGCCGGTCTTCATTCTCGTCTTCGTTTCTGTCGTCGTCAGAACTGTCCTCATTTTCTTCTGAAGATGAGCGCTCAGGTTCAAATCTGTAAGGCTGGATACCACCAGGACATTCAGCTGTCAAAATCTCTACTTGTGGGCCATTTTCTTCTTCTGTATCGGTAAAATCAAAGCTAATTTCCTCAGCATTGCTCCTATTTTCTGGTGTGTCCGTCATTGCAACTGCACCGAGTGGTTACTGGTATGACGTCACGCAGCTGTTCCATTGACCGAGAGGGGGCGCTGCGAACGCGGAAAATTTCAAGTGATGGGCATGATCAAATAAGGACCGATTACAACCGCGGGAAGCTTTTGAAAAATCGACAGTCAATTTATTTTGAATCTCGAAAGCATTCTGGTGCAGAATAATGCGACTTTTATCGCCACTGCGTGACGCCTTTAAAATTACCTCTAATGCGAACAAAGTAGACGTCCTAATTAATGTGCCAAAAGAAACATATGGTAATATGAAATGTATGGAGTTGTGAAAACTGAATTTCGTTTAGAAGAAAAAAGGGAATAGAGTAATAAGATGCTTAAGAAGAACAATAAAGCGCTTTGCTTTGCAAACACTGTAATTACGACCCAATCATGTGAAATATTCATTAAATAAATAATGGTCACTGTTTTAGATGTAGCGCTGCTCCCAGAGCTGCCTGTAGTTTTATGTTATACTGTAGCTGTCTTTATTAAACGTGGTCCATTTTTAATTATTTGTTTGACAGGCACTTTTATCCGAAGCCGCCTATATACAAGGCCCAGGCTTCACTGTAGATGTGATTACACTGGTTAATTTCTATACCACATTCTGCACCATGGTACATTCTACCACTTTACCACTGTATTTCTCATAGTAGTATGCAGTATAATATCTAAGAATTAATCTTTGATATACTACACATGATGGATAAAACACAATGACGCTATCTGTTCTATTTCCCAAAATTTAAGAGTCAGCAGCCTAATTGAAGCCACTGCAGCCCTGACCAGGCAGTTACTAAGGATGAATGAATGAACCTTTCATCATAATTCATGTTCACATTGTTGAAAGTAGTCTTTCTTTGTTCTGCCACCTTCATATCTGACCACCCACTTGTGGCCACAAGCTTCATATTTGACCTCTTGCTTGTGCCCACAAGCTTAATATCTGATTGCCCACTTGCACGCTTGGGCTTCATATCTGACCTCTTGCTTGCGCACACATACTTCATACGTGACCACTCATTCACATGAAATTAAAAACGTTATTGTTTGACTTTATTGTTGTTTGTTTCTTATTGTACACCTCTCGTCGCAATCAGATGCCCTGTGGAACGTTCTTTTAAGCTTTCTGCGGGAAATAAAAAACCAAAAAAATTGTGCGCCTCCTATTCCTAGTATTTGTATCTGTTTAGAAAGCATCTGTTCATTCCAAATAATGTATTCCTATTCAATTACATCCCGAGTATGTGATTGTCATACAGTCATGTAACCACTGAAAACTACTTGCGGCTGAAGTTCCTTTTGAATTACAGTACTGTGCAAAAGTCTTAGGCACCCTGTTTTGTTTTGTTTTTTTCATACAAATTTTGTTATAGATTTCTATTTTATGATTTCTACATTATCAAATCAGTACAAAACCATTTTAGAGTTCCAAACGTTCATTTTCCAGCACAAAATTAAATGCTACAAAAAAAGTTTGTATCTGAGCAGCATATTACATAAGAGACCACTTTTCAGATTAAAAATGAAAACATAATGGGTTTGGGTGCAAAATTAAGAAGCAAGCGTGAGAGTCAAAGTGTCCAGAAGAACTGTGGCTGGTTCTGCAAGATGCTCAGTCAAACCTACAGCTCATTCCCTTATAAAACTGCACTCATTGTGCCCGAGAGTACTGTGTTTTTAAAAGCAAAGGGTCATCTCACACCAAATATTGACTTTGTTTCATTTATTATGACTTACTGCTGTTTATAGTGTGTGTGTGTGTGTGTATATATATATATATATATATATATATATATATATATATATATATTTTTTTTTTTTTTTTTTTTTTTTTAATGTTGAAACATTTCATTTCATTATTTTTAAGCAATTTTTGGTCTACAGCATTTCTTTCCATGTGCCTAAGACTTTTGCACAGTACTGTATATCAGACTGCTTTGTTATTATATTATTTTGTAGCCATAGATATTAATTTTTCGCAGTTACTGTACTGTGACTCAAGATGTGTGAATTTTTGCTGATTAAAACTAAATATTATTCAATGAGATGACAGAGAAGGATGCTTTAGACTTAATTTTGGAACAAGACTGAAATATAATATAGATGTGGTAATATAATCACTGAATCGTAAATAGCGACTTGTTTTGTTCTGTATCGTGTACCGCAGGATCCTGTAGGTCTGAGAGCACGAGTGAAAATGCTTCTATTTTGCCTTCTTTTCTAATTTAATACAACTGTTTTCATTACAAATTATATTAATGACACCAACTTGAGTGAAAAGTAGAGTCTTTGAAATATTTACACCAATTTCAGAGTTTCGTAATATTTGGTACGTCCCCTTATTGCTTTAATGACAGTGTGCACTCAAGCTGCCATGGACTCCAAAACCTTATGATCCATTTGAGATCAAATTCATCAGACTGTCATCTGAACACATGCTTCAGTAGAAGAGATTAAACATGAGGAAAATCTGACCTTTTTTTTTTTTTTTAAAGCATTTAACATGGTCAATATCACAAATTTGCTTATATTTAAATAGGGACCTAGAAATAATGCAGAATCTTGAAAGATATTGAACATTTACTTTCATTGTTTTAAATATTTCAGAATGTGAAAATGTTCTGTCTATTTCCAAATTTAAATTAAAACAAACAAACAAAAAATCCTGAAGTCCAAAAAGACTTTTGGATCCCACTGTACATAATCACTAGCCTGGGCCCGCCCATCCTAAGTGTGACGCAACATGGGGGGCTGTTGCGAACTTAGTCTGGCAAGGCAAGCTATCTCCAGCTCTTCCAAGCTCCCGAAAAATCGGGAGCCAATCAACTTTGAGCATCTCCAACGGCCCTGGGTAGAGGCGTGTTCAAGGCAGTGACGTAGTAGAACTGCGACCGGAAGTCATAGATTGTTTACAGAATCTATGCCGGAAGCGCTTCATTCACTAGAAACATTACGAACATGGAGCAGCGGCAAGCCTTTGACACAGCGGTAGATGCTGTATTGAAAGCATTCAACGGGAAGTTCACATTGAAAACGGAGCTTGTTACTCAAGCAGTTTCCGTCGCGTCACATACGTCAGAGGAAAGAGTGATGTGATTGGTTTAAGCTTCGTCACAGCCTTTTCTGGCTTTGACCAGTAGCAAACTGAGGCATTTCAGGGAGGCGGGTCAACCACGCGCTTTGGAAAACGGTTGGGCTTAATATCTATGCCAGACCAATGCTCACAGAGCTTTGAAGTTGCGTTAGCCAGACTACATAATCACAGACAGTTAACAGTTATGTAAACTATAAGGAAAGGTAATAATCTAATTTTTTTTTTTTGCGGTCCAGTTTCCATCAAATCCTGTGCTCTGATTGGCTGGCGAGTGGGTCCGTATACGGACCCCGTATACCATATGGACCTCTGGTGACTCGCTCGTTCACAACAACAACAAACATAGTAGCAATTTTTGTCAACATTTATTTTCGCATTTCTCAGGAGAATAGCATTAATTTTACAGCATGGATAGCGATAACGACAGTCTTCACAGCGAAAGCGAGTTTTACTACCCTGAGGAAGAAGAAATAAAATAAAACATTTCAGGAGAAAGCTAAAAACCTCTAACTGTTGCTAACACTGAGCAAAAACATGGCTGAATCCTGAATGACTCAATTTTGTATAAATAGGGGACTACATAGGCGGCAAAATGTAGTTTTTTCCTGCCATGGAAGTGCACTTGTATACTGAGGAGGAAGCCATTTGCATTACAGCCGTGAATGAGGATTCAAAATGGCGGCTCAGCTCGGTTTTCCCTTTCGGGCGCTCTCGTTTTCCGTTAGAATTTGTTAAAGAAAAAAATAAATATATTATTTACCAGCTTAAGGTCGGTCCGTATGGTGAAATACCGTGACCTCAGCCTTAAATACTGACCTCGGCCCAGAGGGCCTTGGTCAGTACTTTCAAGACCTTGGTCACGGTATTTCACGGTACGGACCTCCCAGCTGGTAAATAACATATATATACTTTGCACTGAGAGGATCCAGTTGAAATTATGGATTCTCTGAGATGACTGGCATAGTACTGTTTTCTGAGGGGCACAGCAGAATCCATAATTACCGGAGCCTCTCACTGCATGATATATTAGATTTATATCCCTCATCAAAAAATTCCAAACTAAAAGTGTTAAGATTGAATCTCGGCGTAAAGGCAGCCTTCAACTTGTGCATGTGTAATGTCCTATGCTATCGCCTGCCTCGCTAGGCATGATCATGATCTGCAGATCTACATACATAGAAATGCTCGCGGAGCCACAGCTGTGACTCGAGTTGGCTGTATAGCTTGATATCCAGTATACACCATGACTGACTCACACCATATCCTTTTTTTTTTCATTTTTGATGTCATGAGATACATTGTTTAATCAATGGTGGAACTATTTTATGTTCCCTGCACAGGAATTGTTTGATGAGGAATATAATATTAGATATTATTATACATCCGGGCCTCTTTTTCCAAAAAAAACATGTATTCTTCTAGTGGGTTTATTGATATCATGCAATATTGTTATCATATTGCTTATCCTCCATGTATTACACCACTCTCCCCAATAGAGAATGAGCGTGCAATATTGTTACAAGATCGCATGTTGTCAAGACAACACAACGTCACACTTCGGAGCTCATGCAAATATCCAACGACAAAACTTTTCTGCTGCGCATGCACACAATCATTTCTTTGTCCGCCAGGAAAGAGAGAAGACAAGGCTAATCCAGTGCTACTGCTAGGATTAAGCACTAAGTAAATAAATAATTTAAAAACTGAAACTGAAAACTCGCTGAACACCTGAAAGGCTACCAAAACTTCATTATATAGTCTTCATGCATATTTAGAAGAGAAAAGCATACCAACGGACATTGAAAAAATGGAAAAGAGACATGTCGGAGACGTAAAACTGCCGCACTAGCGAGTGACTGTGACAATTTGTAAACAAACATGGCTGCGAGGTTTGCTTCAATAAAAGTGGAAGATTTTGAGAGAATTTTGGCTGCCAGGTCACTCTGTTGTGTGTAGTTGTTGATGTTGATTTTAAAAGTAAATTACACAGGGAAAATTATAATAATATTCAGCTGGACTGCGCTAGCATTGGCTTTCGCTAACACTACACCGGCTGAAAGGTAACTGCACTGCCATGCTAACAGCACCGAGTTGCAGGTAAGCTAGCATTGGCCTTTACTAACGCTACTGCTACACCGGCTGGAAGGTAACTGAACTGCCTCGCTAACAGCACCAAATCACGGGGTAGCTAGCATCAACCTTCGTTAATGCTACTGCTACACCAGCTGGAAGGTGATGGGACTGCTGCACTAACAGCACTGACACCCTGTCCACACGGCAACGGATTCAGGTGAATCTGATAAAATTTTTATCGTTTCGGCCTGGCGTCCACACGGCACCGGCGTTTTGGGTGTCCCAAAACGATATTTTTTGAGAACGGGTTCCAGAGTGGAAAAATCTGGCAACGGCGCCGTTGCGAAGTCGTCTGGATGAGTAGAACGGATTTGTTTACGATGACGTCACAACCACATGACTAGAACAAGCAGCACTCTCATGCGCATTATTCGTAACAACAACAGCAACAATGGATAAGAATCTTTATTATTGGATAAGAATCTTTTGAAATTGTTTACACATTAACCTGACTGACCTGCCAGACAGACAATTTACACCTGCTTTGATGAACAGAAAGTACAGCCTTGCACACAAAGCAACAGTTACCTGACTATAATGGAGGCAGAGGGGAAAAGGGTCAGAAGACCCTTCAACAGACTGTTTTGTATGAACCACTGCATTGCATTCACTTTTGTATACAGCTTTTCTTTTAAATAAGCAAGTAATTGAACCATTTCTTGAATTTCTTTTTTTTATTGGATAAGACTGCTTTTCAAAATGTTCACACACAATATAAAAAGTTATATAAATTATATAAAAATGCTTTTCAAAATGTTCACACACAATAAGAAAATTAAGTTATATAAAACTATGCACACTAATGAAACTAATTTGTACACACAGAAGGCGCGATTTCCTCGTGTAGTCGCAGCCATCTTCTTCTTGTTGTTGTGTGTTTGTTCCTGTGAGTGTTTCACGCCGGGTAGAAGAAGGGGTTTATGCGCATGCGTCCTACTTCCTCTATTGTTCTGGTGTCTCCGATGGGACCGTCTTACAGCGCACGTAGAGGTGTGGCATGTGTATTGCATCGTTTTCAGCAAGCGTTGCGTTGCCATATGTACCTGATATTTTACTGATCCGTTGCCCATGTGGACGCGATATTTTTTTTACCCGCTAAAAAAATAATCTCGTTGCCATTGTCGTGTGGATGTAGCCTGAGTCATGGGTAAGCTAACATTGGCCTTCGCTAATGCTACTGCTATGCTAGGTGGAAGTTGACTGGACTGCTACGCTAACAGCACCGAGTCGCAGATAAGCTAGTGCTGGCCTTTGAGAATGCTGATATGAAGAGAGTGTGTATGTATAATAATAATAATAATAATAATAATAATAATAATAATATTGGCTGGCTTTAACTCGTCTTCGACTCGTTCAGTATCATGTTAGCTGAATGGAATATATCTGATATACCACTCAAAGCCAGCCAATATTATTTAAATATTGCAATTAGATTCACTTGTAATGCATTATACTAATAAAGATAAGTAAGACTCACATACTAACAAGCTGGTTTGTGTTGCTTGTTGTTTTGTAACAGGTTTATGTGGTGCAAGTACTCAGTTCTACACACACTCAGAAAGCTGCCACCCATGACACAAGATGAATAGACAAAATAAAATAAAGGATAGGTTTGTATATAGACATACTTCTGTGCTATAGTTAAAAATTTTATCTACACAAAACTGAAAGGACAGGAAGTATTCATAGGATGTCCTCCACTGAGATCTTTTTATATATACACACACACACACACACACACTGGCTAATGAAGGCACAGTGGTAGAGAGCTTTGAGCTGTCAGATCAAACACACCTGACATATCCAGCTCTCCTTTTCTCTCTGTGAGGGAGCTGACCGCTCTCGTCCTCCACAGCGTTCCATCTCCCACCCATTAAGTCACTCTCTCTTCCTCATCCTGCCTTCTTCTCATCCTCTCTGCTTTTTATCTTTCTATTTCCTGTCAGAATGTCCTTTTCAAACCTGTGAGTAGTGATGGTGTGTGAGTGTCTTTGTTCTTTCCTCAAGTTTTTTTGTTTTTTCCAAAACTTCTCTGACCATTTTTTTTTTTTTTTTGCATTGAAAAAGAATATGTCAATTTAGTATAAAACCTGAACCTGTAATTAATATTTGGTTCCGTCTCAGAAACTGGTCTCTCATTTGGGACATTATGGTCAAAAAATAAATTTTCTAATTTTACTATTTTTTTGCATTTACCTAACACTCAATGTTTCTTTTGTCATGTTAATAAGAATATAGTATCTTGCTTTATCTGGCCTCCACTGTGGAAAATTTTTTTGATTACAATTCAAATGCTTTTGTATAATTGATTTACATATAAAATAACTACATCATGAAGAATTAAAGCTCCTCCTTCACAGATGAGTGAAATATTGAATAAATTTCCTCTTTTTGATTGCTTGGGTTAAAAATGCCAAGTTATGATGACTGAATTGATTATTCACTTAAATATGAATAATATGATACAGTTTGGGTATTTGATATGGCGAAATAGGACAATAGGACACAATGGAAAACTCAAGAACACACCAGAAAGATGAGAATAACGGCGCTGGTAAAAGAACTGCGACTGTACCGGCTGAAGGTCGCGCGGGTCTCTGCTGCGGCGTGCGAGCAACGGGACATCACTACCGCACCGGACGGCGCGTGAGGCAGGGGCGGGGCAAAATGACTGGCTGTAGATTCTATCCAAAAGTTCGATCTAAATTGACCATGGTTGCAAAATAATGGCCAAAAATACACAAACACTACGAAATATGAAAGTAAGATGAAAAAGAAACATTCTATTGCCTTATACTGCAAGACTAAAACAAAATAAAACTGTCAAAACTCACCTTTTCAGTGATAACGTCCGAACAGATCACCCGCGTAACAGAAAGACCGCAAATGGAAGCACGATCAACTTCTAACTGCTGGAATGGAAAATTCCATTCTACACATGCAAATTGTTAATGTGTGTCCTTCCCCGCACACAAATAACACACTACAGTAAAAAATAGACCACAACTCCTTTTATAGCTCAGAAATTCATACAAGACCAGCTACCATTATAACACATTATGTAAGAAACATTCTATACCTAACTTTCAGCTTTCGTTTTAAAAAACAAAATCGCAGATTTATAACTAAATTTTTATATGCCGTAGTGATTTTAAGTTACTACTTTTGGTGAGGTAGTGACCTTGACCCTGAGGCTTTCCGTTTAGATCAAAACACACGCTCGTATTGGTTTTGGGTATGCGGAAAATGGAGTTACAACAGTGATCAAATATTTTGCATGATGTTTTATTACGGTTATGATTATTCTGTGAGTGCACCAATCCTTAGGTGTATAAAGTTACAATTTAAAATACAATTAGTGATAACTGTAGACTTTTCAGTGGACTACAACCTTTTTCAGGGAACGCGATGTAGTAAACCATTTATCATGTCCCAGATCAAGCCGCCATTTTTCCACAAATTTGCAGAATTTTTGCCAAATTCTGAATAGAGTATTCACATCAAAGATTTACTTTTATCTGTATTATTTCTTTCATCATTTTATTTCAAATTAAAACCAAACATCACCAATCAAAACCGTATAGTTTATTGACTGTGAGTATATTTAGTGGGGTACCCCCACAGTACCCAGTTTCTGAGACAAACCCATTTATATTAAACATGCAGAGCTAAAAATACCAAATCAATACAGAGGATAATCTGATGATACCAAAATAATACTGATGATATTGTTCAGTTTTGTAACTCCAAGTCAGACTGAGAAATCGTAATGAGAAAGCATTAGATTCACATTCTTATAGACATTATAAAATGCATTTAATTTAACTGGACTTATTATCCAGTCGACTGGAAAATGCGCACCGTGGAGTAGTTATTTGTTCTTCATTTAATATATTATTGATTCTTCTGCGGCACGGTGGTGTAGTGGTTAGCACTGTCGCCTCACAGCAAGAAGGTCCGGGTTCAAGCCCTGTGGCCAGCGAGGGCCTTTCTGTGCGGAGTTTGCATGTTCTCCCCGTGTCCGCGTGGGTTTCCTCCGGGTGCTCCGGTTTCCCCCACAGTCCAAAGACATGCAGGTTAGGTTAACTGGTGACTCTAAATTGACCGTAGGTGTGAATGTGAGTGTGAATGGTTGTCTGTGTCTATGTGTCAGCCCTGTGATGACCTGGCGACTTGTCCAGGGTGTACCCCGCCTCTCGCCCGTAGTCAGCTGGGATAGGCTCCAGCTTGCCTGCGACCCTGTAGAACAGGATAAAGCGGCTAGAGATAATGAGATGAGATGAGATTGATTCTTCTTCTTCTTCATTATTATTTTTAATCATATCACCCTTGTATGATTATTTTTGTTTACACATTAATCTTTAATGTGTCATTTGTAATTCTGCCCACAAACATGACATGTAAACTTCACCAACTATTGAAATAATTAGATGATAATAATTCATTATAAACAACTAGATTGATAACTTACAAACATAATTTATAAATTATACCTAATTCAATTAAAAATAATTCAGTGCATTTTCAAGGTTTATTCTTTATAACATCTCAGAAATAAATTTTAAAACATTTCATTTAACGTGCAAATGTAATATTTTAAAATTAAGCATAAGCTCCATAGATGAGCAATTTTGCTCTTGGAGCAAATACTCAAAAATCTGTTTGTTTAAATAATTTTTTTTTTTTTTTAAGATTTTAAATCTCAATTTTCATTTACTGTTATCAAATAAAATTCCTAATAATAGTAGTAATTAATCTAAGTCATTACAGCTGTCGAATATAATTTGCTGTCTATACTGCATGGGTACAGTCAACTCCAGTCACAATTGTTGGCACCTTCCAAGAGATTGTTGTATAAACAATACACACAATAACCTGACCTAATTATGGGGTTTAATCGTAAATGAATGATCGAACACTTGAAATGAACTTTGATGATAATATTTTGGAAGAAAAAATGAAAACTTGCGAAAGCTTTTTCAACTTCTTAATCTTCACTGAGGTTATGGAGTCAATCACAGGATGACTAGATGCACGGCAAAATCTCTGAATACACACTGGATGCAATGCCAGTTCATCACAGGGCATCTCACACACACACACACACACACACACACACACACACACACACACACACACACCACCACCACCTACTGATTAGAAGTTTGGAGGAAAAGTACCAGAGGAATCCCACACAGACACAGGGATCACACACAAAACTCCACACGGTTTTGTGTGAGCTCAGGATTAAACCCTGGAGCTGCATAGGCACTGGATTCCCTCCAACCATAATCAGAACAAAGAGATTACTGATGATGATGATGATGATGATGATGATGATGATGATGACGGATAAAACTATTTAGCATCCCTGTATTCTTAAAATATCACTTACAGCATGTGTCATTGACGTTGCTTCAATTGTTTGTCTATTTTCATCAAGGGTGCCAATAATTCTGGAGTTGACCCTATATGTGACAAGGTGACTGTGTAGGAAATCAGGTAACAGAGCTGTTGCTACATGACTGACTGCACTGCTGAATCTATTTTGGAACATCCCAAACCCAAGACACTGTATCACAAGCCCCATTTTTAGTCCACCTCTTGTTTCCAGCTGGCTGGTGCAGAGCATCATACTTGAGCTTTTATAGCATTGTCTCGCTCTTAATGACCTAACAGGGACTGAGCACCAGCGTGTAAGATGAAAAGAGCACAACTCGAGCTGTTCATTAACGAGACTTTTAACAAGGAGGACTTGGCATCGCATGGTAATTACTGATGACAAAGAGAGCAGGCAGAGATCAGGGAGGCAATTCTCACCAGTTAATCGACCTGAACACACGTACACATGCACAAACACACAAACGCAGGCTCGCACAATGTATGCGAGGACCGCTTTTCACCTGCGTGGTTCAGAGGTATGATATAAACATGGATCATTTGGGACAAAAAGCTTGTGGCAAAAAAAATTGAGGTGTGTGCATCGGGTTTGCTTAAAATAGTACGCTGTGCCTATGTGGCGTGTGAGACAGAGAGCGTAAGAAAGGCCTACTTATATGTGCTTGTTTAAGCAAGCTACGTACTCATGTGTCCCAAGTGCTTAAAGCTTTCCTTGAATGTCCTGTCTCTCACCCCCCCTTTCTCCCTCTCTCTCCCTCTCTCTGTAGAAGTGGCAGTGTGTGGAGGACTCCACTGGGAAGCTGAGGCTATATAAGTGCAAAGGCATGGCCAGTCTTTCTGCACTAAGGAAACCAGTGTCCAGTGCTAAGCCCCAGTTTTATCAACGCACTATTAGCACCAATGCTAAAGCTAACACAGAGCCTGACGACTGTGACTGTGACTTCAGCAGCTACAGACTTAGTACGCTGAAGAAAAAGACCTTGCTGTCCAAAAACAGTAAGCAATTAACATACACTACACACAAACTAGTGCATAAGATCGCATTCACACTTTTGTTGGGTCTCATTTCATGTGTATATCAATGATTACATCCATTTTGGGGGAAATCAACTCGATGAAACATCTCGAGGAGGTCTGGCATGCATGTTCAAACATCTGTCTCTCCAAACCATGTTTAACAAATGAAACCTTTTTTGTGTTTGGTCATAATAATGCATGCGGTCCATAATTTCCAACTTCATCTGAGATTTAAAAAATAAAATCGATTTAAATAACGTAGATGATGGTGATTTTTGATGAAACAGCCATCTTTCCCATCAAACAACTACAAAGAAGGAATCTCATCTCATTATCTCTAGTCGCTTTATCCTGTTCTACAGGGTCGCAGGCAAGCTGGAGCCTATCCCAGCTGACTACGGGCGAAAGGCGGGGTACACCCTGGACAAGTCGCCAGGTCATCACAGGGCTGACACATAGACACAGACAACCATTCACACTCACATTTACGGTCAATTTAGAGTCACCAGTTAACCTAACCTGCATGTCTTTGGACTGTGGGGGAAACCGGAGCACCCGGAGGAAACCCACGCGGACACGGGGAGAACATGCAAACTCCGCACAGAAAGGCCCTCGCCGGCCACGGGGCTCGAACCCGGACCTTCTTGCTGTGAGGCGACAGCGTTAACCACTACACCACCGTGCCGCCCAAAGAAGGAATTTGGTGGTCAATCATCATGTGCTGATTTGCATATTATTGAAGAAGCAATCCAGCAATCGAGATAGTATTTGTCTACAAGTGTGAATTCATACGAGTAACATTTTATATGGACGCAATCCATTTACTAGGCATAATCAAATAAGATACGATCAGATAAATGAGGTCAGGGAGATATCATAATTCAGAGCTGAATCTCATGGGGAGGAAAAAAACATCATCTTTGCTTAATACACATTATATTTCAGGAGTGATGTTCAAGATTTGGACAGATTTTTGAGCTCTGCGATAAAGCCCCCAGGTCTGTGTTAAAGCTCTTGTGAACTCATTTTCATAATTAGTTTCTCATAGGTATCTTTAGATTTTGTGATTAATTCATTATCATCTTCTTCTTCTTTTGGCTGCTCCCATTAGGAGAGCACTGCATATTTGATTTGGCATAGGTTTTACACCAGATGCCTTTCCTGATGCAACCCTCCCCAGTCTATCCAGGCTTGGAACTGGCACTAAGTATGCACTGTCTTGTACAACCCCAGTGGCTGGGTATTTTTACCTAATCTGCATGTCTTTGGATTGTGGGGGGAAACCGGAGCACCCAGAGGAAACCTACATAGACATGGGGAGAACATGCAAACTTCACACAGAAAGGCCCCTGTCGGTCGTGGGGTTTGAACCCGGAACCTTCTTGCTGTGAGGCAGCAGTGCTAACCACTACATCAGAGGTCACCAACCCGTCGATCGCGATCGACAGGTCGATCTCGGAGGCTTTCCCAGTCGATCTTGGGGGAAAGATCTTCCAATTTAATTGGAAGATTATACAGAAATACTTGAAATGCACTGCAGTATATCTGATTGGCGTTCATATTGCATGTCTTCCGATAGGCCCACTACAGCTTTCCCCGCCCTCCGCAGGGTTCTTTTTTTTTTAACTCCTGCTGCTTACATCTTACGTCTCTGAGCGTCGTCATGTGATAGCCTCACGCTGGCTAATACGAGTTGCAAGTATGTCAGGTCCGCCGCCACCAAAGAAGCCGAAAACATACAATTTTCATCAAGAATGGGAGGAGGAATTCCTATTTACGTTGGTGAAAGAAAAGTGTGTGTGTTTGTTGTGCCATCAGGCACAGGCGCTGTCAAAGAGGGGGAATTTGGAGCGGCACCACAACACCAACCACCCAAAATTCAAGGACAGCTTCCCGCCAAAGAGCGCAATTCGAGCTAGCAAGGTTCAGGAGCTAAAAGCGGCGCTGACTACATCACCATGACGAATTGTGATGAATTCATTATCAACTAAAAAAAAAATAATTGATGGGCTTTCTTTCGATTAAGAAATATCTGAAGCTTTCTCTGCTGTGTTTGAGCAGGGTGGTATTAATATTTGGTAGACCTGTGCTGATTGGGCAGCACGGTGGTGTAGTGGTTAGCACTGTCGCTTCACAGCAAGAATGTTCTGGGTCCGAGCCCAGCGGCCGACGGGGGCCTTTCTGTGTGGAGTTTGTATGTTCTACCCGTGTCTGCGTGGGTTTCCTCCGGGTGCTCTGGTTTCCCCCACAGTCCAAAGACATGCGGTTAGGTTAACATGAGGCGGCCTTAGGCTGAAGTGAGCGAGGCACCTAACCCCTAACTGCTCCCTGGGCACTGTTAGCATGGCTGTCCACTGCTCTGGGTATGTGTGTGTGTTCACTGCTTCAGATGGGTTAAATGCAGAGAGGAATTTCACAAGTGTACATGTGATGAATAAAGTTGTTGTTGTTCTGATTGTGTCAGCTTCTCTCTTACCCAAACCCCAAAAACTAAAGCAACTTCTTTCCTGCTTGCTTAGCCTGATTTTTAGCAAAATAGCATCCAGTTGGAATTTTTACCATTTTGTATACATTTTTGTTTTAAGCATGGACTGTATGGTGGCGCAGCATGTCCTGCAGGGTCTCCAGTAAGTGGATAGACTACACCAAGTTGTCCCCTAGGTGTGAAAGAACATGTGATTGTGTGTCCCATCCCATCGTCTCTTACTGGCATCAGATCCAGGATGTATTCCCACCTTGCGCCCAGTATTCCCTGGAGTTGGCTCTTGATCCACTGTGACCATGACCAGGATCAACTGGTGACTGAAGATGAGTGACATGATGAATGAATGAATTAATGAAAGAGTAGTATTTTGTATGGTAATGGTGAATAATTATGAATAATTAAGTTTAATGTATATTTTAAACAATGAAGGGTGCTAATAATTGTCCAACAGACTGTATAACAGTTATGCATCATATAAAGGCGGGCGATGTAAATTTTAATGATGCCAAACATTCCAAGACCATTGCAAGTATCCAATTTATATCATACTGTAATATTCAGTACAGTAACGCCACTGATAGTTCCAGTAGGCAATGTGTATTTTTACGGTATGTAATTCGCACATTGTTTTGTTTTTTTAGAAAAGTACGTTGTCAATGTTTTCACGTTTCTATCATAAAAGTCTCTTAACATAAAACCAGTTTGCTGAGCATCACTGGTAAAACCCATGACCTTAAACGGTTATGCTCAGTACCGTGTGATAGTAGGCAGTTAAATGTGAGGACAGTTAATCTTATTTTAATCTGTTTTATTAAACCATGTGTGCTATGCTTGTTATGAGTTTTGTAGTGTCATGCTCTATTGATCAATGTAGCATTTTAATCGAGAGGGAAGAGAAAACAGCATTGGAGTGCACACAATCTGCAAATCTTACCTGACCGCTGTGCTGCATGATTATTATCTAAAAAAAAATTTCAGAAGCTAAGCTCAGTCATTCCCACATGCTTTTCTAGCTCTAGCACTTTCTAGTGTTTAATTTCCAGGGAGACACTGCCACTTACAACCTTACACCTACAGTTCAGTGCAATTCTGATCAGGCAGTAAATAGGACTTTAGTTATAGTAGATATACAAGATTAGTAGATAAGTAGATTTAGGTCTAATTAAACTGTAGATAGAGCTTTGTATTTCTTCAATATATAATCAGTAGATGTTAAATTAAAGGTCGGGCAGCATGGTGGTGTAGTGGTTAGCACTGTCACCTCACAGCAAGAAGGTTCTGGGTTCAAGCCCAGTGGCCAGCGGGGGCCTTTCTGTGTGGAGTTTGCATGTTCTATCTGTGTCTGCGTGGGTTTCCTCCGGGTGCTCCGGTTTCCCCCACAGTCCAAAGACATGCAGGTTAGGTTAATTGGTGGCTCTAAATTGACCGTGGGTGTGAATGGTTGTTTGTCTATGTGTCAGCCCTGCAATGATCTGGTGACTTGTCCAGGGTGTATCCCGCCTCTCACCCATAGTCAGCTGGGATAGGCTCCAGCTTGCCCGCGACCCTGCACAGGAAAAGCGGTTATGGATGATGGATATTAAAGGTGCAATAGTCTTCATTTCTTACTAGTTCCAATCTTCTTCTTTCAACTGCTCCCATTAGGGGTCACCACAGCAGATCTGTTCTGCATATTTGATTTGGCATAGGTTTTACACCAGATGCCCTTCCTGGCACAACCCTCCCCAGGCTTGGGACTGGCACTAAGTATGCACTGTCTTGTACAACTCCAGTGGCTGAGGGTTTTTTTTTTTAAAGATATTTTTTGGGCTTTTTTCACCTTTATTGGATAGGACAGTGTAGAGACAGGAAATGAGCAGGAGAGAGATGGGGAGGGATCAGGAAATGACCTCGGATCGGAATCGAACCCGGGTCCTCGGATTTATGGTGTGGCGCCTTATCCACCTGAGACCCCTGTCCGCTGTGGGGTTTGAACCCAGAACCATCTTGCTGTGAGGTGACAATGCTAATCACTACTCCACCGTGCCACCCCTTACTCGTACCAGTAATGTGTAGAAAATTATGTAGAAATAAAAAATAATTGTTTTTTTAAGCCAGAAGAAGTGTATCACGTAGGTGAGGAAAAACAAAACGGTTTGAAAATGCTTTCCAGTCCAGGAATTTTTGCTCATATTAGGATTGGCCTCTTGTCAATCATTTTACAGACACGCCCCCAACACCCCTCACCCACATTCTCATAAATCATTATGAGGAGAAATTTGCATGTTTTTGTAGAGTTGTAACTTGGCTTTCAAGCAATTGGACACCCAAGTGTGGTTGGAAATGATGTCATGACAGTTCTTGCTAATGGTAGTTCTAGCTGACCCTTCTAATTGTTGGGGGCGGAGCTTTGTGGCGCTAAATTTAAAAAAAAAAAATCATTTAAATCTTATTCAACTTTACCCAATTACTGATTAGAGAGCTAGTTTTCACAACTCTTATCTAATGAACCTTTAATGATGGATTTTAAGTAACCCAAAGGGGTTTAAAATATGTGAAGTCATGTAGTCAGACATTTAAATTGTAGGCAGTTTAGAGGAGTTTTTCAGTCAGGTTTAAAATCATCACAGCATATCAGTGGTGAGTAGCATGGGACCAGTGGTGAGGACAAAACTCAACAACAGATAATGAGAGTGTGAGGGCAAACCATGGGAAATTATCACTCTTGTTGTTTGAAATAAAGTAGCAAGCTGCTCTTCTTTGGAGTGCTCAGCCAGGTTCCCCGCTTCCCTCCCATCTCCCAAAAACATGTTGGTACAGTAGGTGGCCTGGCTGTGATAAATTGCCACTAGGTGTGAATGAGTGTGCGAATTTGTATAGTGCTTTTAACAATAGACATTGTCACAAAGCAGCTTTTCAGAAAAATATACATTTTAAACATCAATATATCCTTCAGTGGGGAACCATCAAGGCCTTCTAGGCCTTCAGAGAAGGTCCAAACCTATCAGCATTTCAAATGTTCATTTAATTTCTTTAATTGCTTTCTTTCTTTAATAATTTCATTATAATTATTCTCTTCTAACTCTAATTTGGCCTCATTTTCTATCAAATTTGCTTCAGAAATGAAAGGGTTACTGTCCTGAAAACATTAAAATAGAGTTATACAATGAGATTGTTTTGTTTGTTGTCTCTAAGGCGGCATGGTGGTGTAGTGGTTAGCACTGTCACAGCAAGAAGGTTCTGGGTTCAAGCCCAGTGGCTGGTGGGGGCCTTTTTGTGTGGAGTTTGCATGTTCTCCCCTGGGTTCCTCCAGGTGCTCCAGTTTCCCCCACAGTTCAAAGACATGCAGTTAGGTTAAAGTGCCCTTGAGCAAGGTACTTAGGTGGTGTTTACATTAGACCATATCAGCGGATCATCAGATTAACATTTTTAAAACGATTCGCGTGCACACAGCAACGCTAATACACGATTCACGTGCACACAGCAACGCCAATACACGGATACGCTCGGCTCCGCAGGCATCCTGCGCTCCAAATCACTCCGCCCTGAACAGCGAGTGCCCTCTGGAGGGTGCGCACTCCGGCCCTGCGCAGCTCACAGAGCGCGCGAGTGAAGTGCACGAGCAGTGATTCGGGACAAATAGCAGGAAGTGAAAGTCCGCGCCGTTTTTCAGCAGTCGCGTCACATGACCAACATGGCATGACCAACGCCAGCGAATCAGGAAGGTGGATGTCACAGTGACGTTGTCCAATGACGACGTCAGCTAGAGCTCAGCACAGCGTATCCTCGTTCCTCAATGTTTACACAGCACCGGATCAGATACGTAATGGATTGAATACGTGGGCCCTGGCGGATTCAAGTTATTCCGCCTGTGGAGTCGTTTCCCGGCGTTTTAATGTGAACGGACAGTGCATCCGTGACGAAAACGAGATGGATACGGTCTAATGTAAACACCACCTTAACCCCTGACTGCTCCCCAGGTGCTGTAGTGTGGCTGCCCACTGCTCTGGGTGTGTGTGGGTGTGTGTGTGTTCACTGCTTCAGATGGGATGAATCTCACTGTGCTTGAAGTGTGCATGTGACAAATAAAGGTTTCTTCTTCTTCTCTAAGCAGAAGGGTTTAGAGCTAGTTCATTCATCGGTTAGGACTTCGTTGACAAGCCGGAAGGCCAAGGCAATGTATGTTTATTTAGGAAGTGACAGATGAATTAACCAATCAGATTTTGATTTATAGTGAGAGGGACCAAAAATTTGTCGCCCTTCTGAAAAACACAGTTTCTTCTGAAAAACAGAAGAAATTGTGTTTCGAATTAATTTGAAGACTTTCATTAAATTTAACAATGCATCTCTTCAACGCTAGCTTAACCACAAGTCAGCGCCATCAGCGCAGCAGTGACGTAACATTCGTCAGTAGTGTTAGCGAACGCTAATAAAGCAGTCAAGCCAGTGCTATCGAGAGCAAGTAGCACAGGCTAATGACCAAAAAAACCAAGATTTCTGCCTCTAGACTCTTCTTCCACACACACTCGCTACAGTATTTTTCACTCATACTTAAGTATTCATTTCCCTATGTAATTTACTTAGTTACTTTTAAAATCGACATGGACAGCTACACACAACAGAGCTACCTGGCTTCCTGCCACTAATCCCTTGCAAAATCCTTTGCAAAAGTTTTGGCTGAGCCGAAGTCCCAGCTCTAAAAGTAACGGTTCACCACTGATATCCTTAATGAGCAAACCTGAGGCGACGGTGGTGAGGAAAAACTCCCTGAGACAGCATGAGGAAAAAACCATGAGAGGAACCAGAGTCAAAAGGGAACCCATCCTCATCTGGGTGATAACAGATAGTCTCATCTCATTCTCATTATCTCTAGAATAGAATAGAATAGAATAGAATGCCTTTACGGTATTGTCACTATACACATGTACAATGAGATTAAAGCATCTCCAATAACAGTGCAAACAACGTGTAGAGAGGGAGGGAGAGAGAGAGGAAGGGGGAAGGGAAAAAAGAGGAAAGAAAAAAAAGGGGGGGTAAGGTGCACAGTCTGAGGTGTATGTGTTGTGTTACACATACACCTCAGCCGCTTTATCCTGTTCTACAGGGTTGCAGGCAAGCTGGAGCCTATCCCAGCTGACTACGGGCGAAAAGCGGGGTACACCCTGGACAAGTCGCCAGGTCATCACAGGGCAACCATTCACACCTACGGTCAATTTAGAGTCACCAGTTAACCTAACCTGCATGTCTTTGGACTGTGGAGGAAACCGGAGCACCCAGAGGAAACCCACACGGACACGGGAAGAACATGCAAACTCCGCACAGAAAGGCCCTCGCTGGCCACGGGGCTCGAACCCGGACTTTCTTGCTGTGAGGCAGCAGCGCTAACCACTACACCACCATGCCGCCCCATAACAGATAGTGTAATTATAAATAACTCACTTGTATAACTGTGTTATATGGTGAAAAAGTGCAATTGTGTAACCAGAAATTAATTACAGTTTTGACATGAACTCAATAAATTGTACACAAAAAGATGCATAATGAAATTTTTGTTCTTATAGCTATTACAAGGGACAATATTTATTATTTGAAACAATAACTTCCAGTGTACAAGGAAACTGGGTAAAGAGTCAGTAGGGAAATATCCTATTCATTAAAAAAGGACTTTTTGAAATCAAAGCATGTAATAATTAACGAAACACAATAACTACACCAATGAAAAACAGAAGAAATTGTGTTTCGAATTAATTTGAAGACTTTCATTAAATTTAACAATGTATCTTTTCACAGTTTGCTGATTCTCTTATATATATATCAGTAGAATGTCATACTCCTCCCTGTCAGACTGTACAGAAAAACGTGTGATTTTCCTGAGACGGTGGTGTTTATCGGTTGAGAGCATCAGGTGAAAAACCTCACTGTTGATGAGGTTATTGTGTGTGTGCTTGGTTGTGTAGTATACGCACCACTACAAAGGGAAAAGGACAGATTTACAGGAAAGAATTATGTCATGTGAGCTGTACAGAGATGTGTGGACTTGTGGAGTGTACACTTACTCCCACTTTGTCTCTCTGTATTACTTCCCTGCCCCCTAGTGGATGAAGTATAGCTTCATTCCTGTACTGTACGTCTAGCAGTAGCGAGTGAGGCGACTGAATTTATGTTCTAGTCCCAAAGAAAGTGAGTCCCATCATTCACCTGGTTCCTCTGAATGGTCAGAAATTCCCCTGGGGAGATTTACAGTCATGATACGATGTTATCCTTAAAGTGGATAGTAGAAATTCCTTCAAGATCTCATCTCATTATCTCTAGCCGCTTTATCCTTCTACAGGGTCACAGGCAAGCTGGAGCCTATCCCAGCTGACTACGGGCGAAAGGCGGGGTACACCCTGGACAAGTCGCCAGGTCATCACAGGGCTGACACATAGACACAGACAACCATTCACACTCACATTCACACCTACGCTCAATTTAGAGTCACCAGTTAACCTAACCTGCATGTCTTTGGACTGTGGGGGAAACCGGAGCACCCGGAGGAAACCCACGTGGACACGGGGAGAACATGCAAACTCCACACAGAAAGGCCCTCGCCGGCCCCGGGGCTCGAACCCGGACCTTCTTGCTGTGAGGCGACAGCGCTAACCACTACACCACCGTGCCGCCCTCCTTCAAGATTAAACCACAAATCTAGTCATTACAGCTAATTAGCATGAGACATTACAGAATGACCTGGATTACACAGTGACACTTATGTACAACCCCAAATCAGAAAGTTTTTTGACGGTATGCTGAAATTGAAATGAAAACTGAAAACAATGATTTGTCAATTATCTTTGCTCTGCATTGCACTCAAAACAACACAACAGCACATTATTTGATGTTTTACCTCACGAACGGTATTGTCTTTTCTTTTTTTTTAATGAACACATTACAATTTTGATTCTTGCAACACATTTCAAAATAAGTTGGGACAGGAAATCATTAACCACTTGGTAATGTGACCATTCCTTCTTACAACACTTAAGATGTTTAGGGACTGAAGACACCAAGTGATGAAGCGTTTCAGGTGTCATTTTGTCCCATTCTTCCTGCAAACAGGTTTTAAGGTGTGCAGTAGTACGGGGTCGTCATTGTCATATTTTTATTCAAATTTTGTTTCAAAATTGACCACACATTCTCTATTAGGGACTGACCAAGCACCTGCACCCTCTTCTTCCACAGCCATGCCTTTGTAATGTGTGCAGTATTTCTTGTTGAAACAATGAAACACAAGTCAAAGTAAATTTAGAAATCGCTGCTTTCTATTTTTATTTGCATTTTCCATACCATCCCAACTTTTTCTGATTTGGGGTTGTGTTTGGCAGAACTGAAGACACTGAGAAGTTACACCAGGAACCGCTACGCTCGCTCACTTTCTGTGGAGATAGATGGAGCTCTATATGCAGTGGATCTGGATGGTGAATACCAACCAGCCAGCAGCAGGAACCTGAACCACGGCCACCAGGAAGAGGAGGTGTTCAGCGGGATGGGTCCGACTGCTGAGACGCAAACCAGCAACAGCCTGACATTGCCTTCATCTATTAAAGTCACACACAGGTAAGATGTAAGGTGTGTGTGTGTGTGTGTGTGTGTGTGTGTGTGTGTGTGTGTGTGTGTTTACTGCAGGCTCTAATTGATCAAAAGACAGAAAGCAGAACCAAGTTATGGTACTTTTTATTGATTATTGAATAATACTTTATTTAAAATGAAGCCACGCAACAACCTTTTTTCTTCACATTTTATCCACATTTTATACAATATACAGAGTTCATGACATGTCTGTGATATGATATTTGGCAGAGTAGATGTAATGTCAGGAAAGATATACAGTAACAGTGAAACCAGGAAAGATGAACATCCAGTCGCTTTAGCAAATTAATCCTAGACATTTCACAATGACCTTGATAGAACGACATACACAAACTCACGCCTCCATATTTAGCAGAACTGATGATGATATAACTGAATTTCCCTTTTGCACAGCATTTTAAAGTTGCTTTAAAAAAAATACTTGCTGAACACCATGAGAGACACAGTGTTAGATTTCATTTGTTTGTAACTAATACCAGATATTCACTTATTTAGTATAATCCGCTATGCATATCTGTGTAATAATTGTTTTGCGACTGTATTTACTGCATAATAATGACAGTGTTATTCAGTGTGTAATTAGTAAACATTTCTAAACCTGTTATTGTTTCAGTCCAAAGATTTTAGCTATGATTTGTAATTTCCCATGCAGTGAACGTTCTAGTATATTTCAGGCTTCTGTGTATATTTTCCAGCCCACATATAAACTCCATCACTAAGCTCCGCCTCTTTTTGGTTCAGAGACAAAGGCTTGTCATTGTTTTGATTACACTCACGGAAAATGTCTTCGGTCTTGATGTATGTTGACTGTATGTTTTATTTCCAGGTGTTCCATCTTGGCCAACGATACAGTAAAGTGCGACGTAGGACTGTACAAATCACTGCAAGCATGGAAAGATCATAAACTCCACATCGATCATGAGGTAGGTAAAATATATAAATACATACTGGAAATACTCACTTTTCACAAACATTACACACATTCAGACTTTTGTAATGAAGAGCAAACCTTCATCCTTCAGATCGAGACACTACAGACGAAGATTAAGAACCTGAGAGAGGTCAGAGGTCACCTGAAGAGGGTGAGGCCTGGGGACTGTGACTGCAGCAAGTACATGTAAGAGTGACAGCCATCAATCACAATTTTACACCTGTACTCAGCCACTGAGAGCTTCACAGTGATGTTTAGAAACATTATTGAATAGACAGGACTGGAATCTAATTGGTTATGACAGGCTTGAGTTACATTTATTGTTTATTTGAAATATATACTGTATATATATATAATTTCTATTTCTATCCACATTCACTGGATATGAGCAATTGCGCACTCTGATTGGCTACTCTACTACTAGGATATGAGCTCATATACCATGAGTAGAGAAAAACAAAATGGCGGCGCGTGTTGCTGAGCCAACTGAGGACGAGATAAAAATTCTACTCGAAAACAAAACCCAAAAAATACAAAAAAAGCAACAAAATATGGAATAAAAGTATTTGATGGTAAGAACATATCTTTTTTATTTTTCAAGAATTATTATCATAGCATTTTTCACAAATTGCTACTGTCATTCCGCCGATTTGTTATTTTTTTACATTCTAAGTAGAAATTAGTTTGTCGGACGTTTTGTGTCAAGTTTTTATTTATCGAATTTGCAAAAAATAAAAATGCTCTGTTTCTTAAAATCCAGTGAATGTAAATATAATAAAACAGTTATTCCACTCAATCTTGTCGTACATGGCTTATAGCCAACTTGGTGCTACACTATATATATATATATATATATATATATATATATATATATATATATATATATATATATGAGTGATTCCACGCTTATGGGTACTGAAATGGGGACATGAACTTATTTTTAAAAATTCACCTAAAACCATTTCTTTTTTTACCATCAGGTCACAAAACATGTAATCTTTAATGAATGATGTGTTAAAAGATAACTTTAATTTCTGAGATGTAATAAAAACATATTTATATGCCAAAGTCAAGCCTATGAGTTCCAAAATGATGTCTGTTACATTACTTCTGTTACGATTGTCCATCTCGCGTCTGTTACAAATTAATTACAATCTAGCTATATACCATGTTAATCTTATTGAAAGAATGTGTATGTTTATTCTACTACACATGTTTATTAATTATATTTGCTAAAACATCACCTTCCTATGTTTCAAAAAGTAATTCTACATTGTTAAAATTGAGAATATATATGTCCACAACACTTCTGTTACGTTCTGACTTTGGCATATAAATATGTTTTTATTACATCTCAGAAAATTAAAGTTATCTTTTAACATATCATTCATTAAAGATTACATGTTTTGTGACCTGATGGTAAAAAAAGAAATGGTTTTAGGTGAATTTTTAAAAATAAGTTCATGTCCCCATTTCAGTACCCATAAGCGTGGAATCACTCATATATATAAACCTTATTCAAACCTCATATTACATATAATATAATTTTAGGGTAGTAATAATAATAATAATAATAATAATAATAATAATAATAATAATTCTCTTATGTGTTTCAGCTACAAATCCAAGTTCAAGAGTAAGCTGAGAAAATATAAATCGGACAGCATGCATCCATTCAGGTGAAAAAAGTGTGTGTGTGTGTGTGTGTGTGTGTGTGTGTGTGTGTGTGTGTGTGTGTGTGTCATACAGTTTTTATGGAGAGTATCAGTGGATTTAACATTGTCTCTCTGCAGGAAAGCACAGGAGAAGGATAAGAGGGCGTGGCTAGCGATGGAGCAGAAGCGCAGGAAGAAGCTCAGGAAGATGTTGAAGCGCCTGCGTAACAATGACACATGCAGCATGCCAGGCCTCACCTGCTTCACGCATGATAACCAGCACTGGCACACTGCCCCCTACTGGTCCTGTATGACATGAGCGTGCCCACACCCACACACACACACACTTCTTTAATTCCTGTCTGCTTTTGCATCTCACCATACTTTGCTTACAGTGGGACCTTTCTGCGCCTGCACCAGTGCCAACAACAACACATACTGGTGCATGAGGACTATCAATGAGACACACAACTTCCTGTTCTGCGAGTTTGCTACAGGCTTCCTGGAATACTTTGACCTTAACACAGATCCATACCAGGTCAGAATTTTGGCTCGATATCAAAAGGAAGGTGGAAGCGTAAAATTGTTCCTTAACTCTAATACACAGTAGTTGATCATAACTCATTAAATGAAAATAGTCTCTGCAGTGAACACAGGAGGTTCAGTTTGTCCAAATAAGCAATAGTGTGTTGTGTTTGTGTGTATATAGTTGATCAATGCTGTAAACACACTGGATCGACACGTTCTGAACCAAATGCACGTTCAGCTCATGGAGCTGCGAGGCTGCAAGGGCCACAAACAGTGTAACCCCCGCATACGCAATATGGACCTGGGTGAGTTCCACACACATGCTAATGCATGCATACACACTCATGCAGGTACCTGACTACACCCACACAAAGCTGGAGTATTTGCTGGAATATTTGCTCTCAAATTACACACAACGCTCGTCCTCCATACCTCTGTGCCATGGCTACGGATGGTGCTGAGAGTAGTGTTCCCACGTCTCCGTCATCCTCATCCTCACATGTCCCTGGCCCTGCCTTGCTTTCTGTTCTCTGTTTTCATGCAAACAGACCTTCTCATATTAAATATCTGAGCTGCTCTGCTGCTGCTGCAGTCAGGTGCCTATTGTTAGCATCCTGCAACGACGACCCTAATCTTGTGTGTTTCTTTATAACTGTTGATTGTTGTAGTATTAAATGATGTTAATTAAAATCCATCAGATTCTTCATTTAAAAAAAAAAAGAAAAATCAGTCAGGCGTATTACCTTGCTACATCTTTTTTCTTTCCTCATTGCCTATTGAACACAGCAGAAACCAGTTTCAGAAATGTTATGTTGATCTGAAAGTTGATATCATGCAAAATATTGAAACAAATAATTATAATCTAAGCTTAAAACTCAGTAAGTATTTCTCCAAGCAGCAACTAATATAAGCTGTGGTAGTGTCACATACAAACTGAATATAATAAGAAGCATGTAAATAGGCCAGACAGCTCATTATTTTATAAAGGAGTGTGTACGTCACTGTAACTTTATGTCTTCACTCTCTCTAACTAATGATATTGTCTCTTCTTCAGGAGGCAAAGAGAGAAGCAGCTATGATGAATACAGGTATCTTCGTTAAACGAATTCATGACTTCAGTAGAGTAGTATGACACTAACAGACTGGTATGACTCAGACTGAGCGTCTGCTATAAACAGCATTTGTTAGCCAACAGTTTGCTTGCATTGATGAATGCAACACACCTTTACAGTTTAAAAACAGGTTACATGTGTTAGATATGTGCTGATAGTAAAATAAAGGAGAAGACTTTTTGAATTTTGTTTAATTTAATTTGTGGGTTTTCTCTGGGTGGTTTCTTGGTTTCCTCCTAATGGTCTAAAACACACCAGTAAGCAGAATGGCTACATGACATTGTCCCGAGTTGTGAATGAGTGTGTGTGTGTGTGTGTGTGTGCTTGGTGCCCTGAGATGGACTGGTGTCCCATGCCATTGGTGTATTCCCAATTCACGCCCAGTATTCTTGGGATAGGATCCAGATTCACCACCACAGCCCTGGCCAGGACAAAGTGGTTCCTGAAGAGACGACTTGATGGACGAATGAAAAGGAAATTATGAAATGAATAAAAAACAATGCATAATGAAAGTTTAATTTGTACAATTACAACCCCGATTCCAAAAAAGTTGGGACAAAGTACAAATTGTAAATAAAAACTGAATGCAATAATTTACAAATCTCAAAAACTGATATTGTATTCACAATAGAACATAACATATCAAATGTCGAAAGTGAGACATTTTGAAATTTCATGCCAAATATTGGCTCATTTGAAATTTCATGACAGCAACACATCTCAAAAAAGTTGGGACAGGGGCAATAAGAGGCTGGAAAAGTTAAAGGTAAAAAAAAGGAACAGCTGGACGACCGAATTGCAACTCATTAGGTCAATTGGCAATAGGTCATTAACATGACTGGGTATAAAAAGAGCATCTTGGAGTGGCAGCGGCTCTCAGAAGTAAAGATGGGAAGAGGATCACCAATCCCCCTAATTCTGCGCCGACAAATAGTGGAGCAATATCAGAAAGGAGTTCGACAGTGTAAAATTGCAAAGAGTTTGAACATATCATCATCTACGGTGCATAATATCATCAAAAGATTCAGAGAATCTGGAAGAATCTCTGTGCGTAAGGGTCAAGACTGGAAAACCATACTGGGTGCCCGTGATCTTCGGGCCCTTAGACGGCACTGCATCACATACAGGCATGCTTCTGTATTGGAAATCACAAAATGGGCTCAGGAATATTTCCAGAGAACATTATCTGTGAACACAATTCACCGTGCCATCCGCCGTTGCCAGCTAAAACTCTATAGTTCAAAGAAGAAGCCGTATCTAAACATGATCCAAAAGCGCAGACGTCTTCTCTGGGCCAAGGCTCATTTAAAATGGACTGTGGCAAAGTGGAAAACTGTTCTGTGGTCAGACGAATCAAAATTTGAAGTTCTTTATGGAAATCAGGGATGCCGTGTCATTCGGACTAAAGAGGAGAAGGACGACCCAAGTTGTTATCAGCGCTCAGTTCAGAAGCCTGCATCTCTGATGGTATGGGGTTGCATTAGTGCGTGTGGCATGGGCAGCTTACACATCTGGAAAGACACCATCAATGCTGAAAGGTATATCCAGGTTCTAGAGCAACATATGCTCCCATCCAGACGACGTCTCTTTCAGGGAAGACCTTGCATTTTCCAACATGACAATGCCAAACCACATACTGCATCAATTACAGCATCATGGCTGCGTAGAAGAAGGGTCCGGGTACTGAACTGGCCAGCCTGCAGTCCAGATCTTTCACCCATAGAAAACATTTGGCGCATCATAAAACGGAAGATACGACAAAAAAGACCTAAGACAGTTGAGCAACTAGAATCCTACATTAGACAAGAATGGGTTAACATTCCTATCCCTAAACTTGAGCAACTTGTCTCCTCAGTCCCCAGACATTTACAGACTGTTGTAAAGAGAAAAGGGGATGTCTCACAGTGGTAAACATGGCCCTGTCCCAACTTTTTTGAGATGTGTTGTTGTCATGAAATTTAAAATCACCTAATTTTCCTCTTTAAATGATACGTTTTCTCAGTTTAAACATTTGATATGTCATCTATGTTCTATTCTGAATAAAATACGGAATTTTGAAACTTCCACATCATTGCATTCCGTTTTTATTTACAATTTGTACTTTGTCCCAACTTTTTTGGAATCGGGGTTGTATTATGAAAGATTATTATTATTATTATTATTATTATTATTATTATTATTATTATTATTATTATAGCCCCAATTCCAAAAAAGTTGGGATGCTGTGTAAACCATAAATAAAAACAGAATGCAATAATTTGCAAATCATGGAAACCCCATATTTCATTGAAAATAGTACAAAGACAACATATCAAATGTTGAAACTGAGAAATTTTATTGTTTTTTGAAAAATATATGCTCATTTTGAATTGGAAGTCAGCAACACGTTTCAGAAAAGTTGGGATGGGGCAACAAAAGACTGGAAAAGTTGTTCAATGCTAAAAAAACAAAAAAAAATGGTTAATTGGTAACAGGTCAGTAACATGATTGGGTATAAAAAGAGCATCCCAGAGAGGCGGAGTCTCTCAGAAGTAAAGACGGGAAGGGGTTCACTGCTCTGTGAAATACTGCATGGGCAAACAGTACAACAATTTAAGAATAACGTTCCTCAATGTAAAATTGAAAAGAATTTGAAGATCACATCAGCTATGGTACATAATATCATTAAAAGATTAAGAGAATCCGGAGAAATCCCTGTATGCAAGAGACAAGGCTGAAAACTGACATTGGATGCCTGTGAGCTTCAGGCCCTCAGGCGACACTGCATTAAAAGCAGACACGTGTCTGTAGTGGAAATCACCGTATGGGCTCAGGAACACTACAGAAAACCATCATCTGTGAAAACAGTTCATTACTGCAGCCACAAATGGAAGTTAAAACCAGAAATAAACAATATCCAGAAACACTGTCACCTTCTCTGGGCCCGAGCTCTTTTACGATGGACTGAGGCGAAGTGGAAAATTGTCCCGAGGTCTGACAAATCAAAAGTAGAAATTCTTTTCAGAAATAATGAACACCACATCCTCCAGGCTAAAGAGGAGAGGGACCATCCGGCTTATCATCAGTGTACTGTTCAAAAGCCAGCACCTGTGATGGTATGAGGGTGCATTAGTGCACATGACATGGGTAGCTTGCACATCTTGGAAGGCATCATTAATGCTGAATGATATATACACGTTTCAGAGCAATATGCTGCCATCCAAACAAAATCATTTTCAGGGAAGGCCTTCCTTCTTTCAGCAGGACAATGCCAAACTGCTTTCTGCACATATTAAAACTGCATGACTCCATAGTAAAAGAGTCTGGCTGCTAAACTGGCCCGCCTGTAGTCCAGACCTGTCTCCCATTGAAAACATTTAGTGCATTATGAAGCGCAAAATGCGACAAAGGAGACCCCAAACTGTTGAGCAAATGAAATTGTATATCAGGCAAGAATGGGGCAACATTTCTCTTTCAGGGTGGCATGGTGGTGTAGTGGTTAGCACTGTCGCCTCACAGCAAGAAGGTTCTGGGTTCGATCCCCGTGGCCGGCGAGGGCCTTTCTGTGCGGAGTTTGCATGTTCTCCCCGTGTCCGCGTGGGTTTCCTCTGGGTGCTCCGGTTTCCCCCACAGTCCAAAGACATGCAGGTTAGGTTAACTGGTGACTCTAAATTGACCGTAGGTGTGAATGTGAGTGTGAATGGTTGTCTGTGTCTATGTGTCGGCCCTGTGATGACCTGGCGACTTGTCCAGGGTGTACCCCGCCTTTCGCCCGTAGTCAGCTGGGATAGGCTCCAGCTTGCCTGTGACCCTGTAGAAGGATAAAGTGGCTACAGATAATGAGATGAGATGAGATTTCTCTTTCAAAACTACAGCAACTGGTCTCCTCAGTTCCCAGATGTTTACAGAGTGTTGTTAAAAGTAAAGGTGATGCAACACAGTGATAAACATGCCCCTGTCTCAACTTTTTTGAAACGTGTTGCTGGCATCAAATTCAAAATAAGCATTTTTTTTTTAAGCAATAAAATTTCTCAGTTTCAACATTTGATATGTTGTCTTTGTACTATTTTCAATGAAATATGGGGTTTCCATGATTTGCAAATTATCGCATTCTGTTTTTATTTACAGTTTACACAGCGTCCCAACTTTTTTGGAAGTGGGGTTGTATTATTATTATTATTATTATTATTATTATTATTTACAACATTTAATTTCATTTAATTGAATTAAGGTGCTTTAATTAAGTTTTAGTTCAATTGAATTTGATTGCAGTTGGTTTTGATCAGCACTGTTCATTATTAATGGTTTGTCGTGAAACAGCGAGTGTCTGTTCAGTCTTCCACTGGACAGAACATTCTCAGCTTTTCTTTTATGTGTAGTTGGTACATTTTTGGTGATTAAATGGTCTTCTCCTTTATTTTAATTCCACATAGGACGTTACACTGCTCTCTCTCTCTCTCTCTCTCTCTCTCTCTCTCTCTCTCTCTCTCTCTCTCTCTCTCTCTCATCTTCTTGCATGTTTACTCTGGCTGCTGAGATGTACATGTTAAAGCTTGCAAGCCTTCTGACTGGCTCTCCTTAGTCACCTGCTTGAATTTGGGTGGCAGAGTAACACTGTTTTATCATTGCTTGTGGCATTAGGCAATTTCAGCGTCGCAAATGGCCCAAAATGAGGAAGTCTGCCTCCAAATTGCTGTGAGTTTGGACTGTTCTGCTTCTTCACCTTCCTTTGGGATATGAGACCACTAAACCACCGCCCAATCGAAATCATCTTTTCCCTTTCCTCTTATTTGACCTAAGTTTTGTTTGACTTGCTTTCCTATCTGCTTGTTTCAGAGAAGGTTTCTTGCTTTGTCTGTCTGCATGGAGGTTTTTTTTTTTCATACGTGGACTGCTGTTTTGTTTTTTGGGCCATTAGAGGGTAGATGCACCTCCTTCATTTCTCAACTCATCAACAAATCACTTATTACACCTCTCTGGTTCTGTAGGGGACTGCCTGGAGCACATATACGCCTTTATTCCTCTCTCTGATCATGTGCCTGGTTATTTCTCTCATCACTGTTTTGCTTAATTTGCTCCATATTCAGACTGTGAACATCAATCCATTCCATTTAAGGCATGTCACTATTATTTACATGTCGCCTTTTTATACTGAGAACTTTTCTGTTTTTAATATCAAACAGCAAATGTGTGTGTGTGTGTGTGTGTGTGTGTGTGTGTGTGTGTGTGTGTGTGTGTGTGTGTGTGTGTGATTTGCCTACATAGAGGGCAGATTTGGGAAGGATGGGAAGGATAAGGACGAGGCAGATAAGAGCCAGTTTCAACCCTTGTACACACTCGATGAGCACGTCTATGATCTCGACCTCAACTTCACCTTGAGCCTGGAGGACTGGGCCCACTTCAGCCGCTCCGTGGACCACACGTACACGTTTCTTAGCAACCATAACCGGCTTTGCCAACAAGACCTGATGGGAGGGGCCAGAGGAAGAGACTGTGCCCTTGTGTCCTCTGCCAGTGGGTCAGCTTCAGTCGTCTACCTGACCACTCTGGCCACTCCTGCTTTGTTGCTGAGGGAGGCAGGGACAGAACTTCTGAAACAAGCTTTAGGATTGAGAACGAAGCCACACCCCTCTTCCTCGGCTCCTCCCACTTCTTCTTTTTCTTCTTCTCCATCCAGACGTTTGCTCTCCTCCGGCCCACACGAGGAAAGGGACACTTCAGAGGAAAAGGTGAATAAGCTTTTGTGGAGTGGACGAACAGAAGAGGAGAAGAGAGAGGGGGAGGAGGAGGAGAAGGAGGAGGAGGAAGAGGACAGTGATGAAGATGACGAGGAAGAGGTTTTTATTAAGAAACGGACAGGTCGACAAAGATTCGGCACCGCCCACTGTGACTGCAGCTATTTCCAGGTCTCCGTCTGACTTTCTGTATGGGCCTACTGTCGTTACCTCGTTCCTCAGAGAAGACTCTTAACCTTCAACAGAAGTGTACAGAAGTTTACCTCCAGCCTACAACCAACCTCTTTCTCTCCTACCTCTCGTTCTCTCGTTCTGCCTCTTCGGTCCACATCAGTCTTCCGCATCAGCCACAGCCTCCAGGCTCTGTTTCTTTCCATTCCATCTGTCCCTCGTTTAAGTCTGTCTATCATGCTACATAACTAATATCCCAGAGATCAACTAGGCTTCAAAGAGTGCGCATTTCTTCATGGAAGATTTGATAGGTGAGGTTGTGGGAGTGATGAGAAAATTATAAGTGAAAGAATGTTGACGTGTTTGTATTGTGGATAAGTGTACATGTATTCTGTTGAGTTTTGTAAGTGCTGATGGCTGTGTGTACGTCTGCCCTGCACAGCTTCAGACCATGTGGCACATTCCCCAGTCTCTTTCCATAACTGCCTCAATGTCCAACAAGCCTGTTCGACATCCTGGCTGACCTTGAGGCCATGCCAGTAAGATGCTTGTTTAACCCTTATGTTCTGTTCCATTACAGTTGAAATGACCTATTTTAAATTTCTGCAGATAAAAATGATGTTACAATACAATGTTGTCTGTGCTCGTCCCAGTTGAAAATCATTTTCAGTATCAGTCAAAAGTCTGGACACACTTTCTCATTCATAGGTTTTTCTCTATTTTTATTCATTAAGAGAGACGTTATGTCTTAAAGTAATGATGGATGTCGTTTCTCTTTACTTAGTTGGTGGTTCTTGACATAATATGGATTATTACAGTTGAGGAATAGGGATATTTATTGTATTGTTATTATTTACTATTTACTGTTTGATCTCAGACACGTTAAGAAGGCAAGAAATTGCACTAATTAACTTTTGTCGAGGAACACCTGTTAATTGAAAAGCATTCCAGGTGACTACCCCATGAAGCTGGTTAAGATAATGCCAATAGTGTGCAAAGTGTCATCAAGGTAAACGCTGGCTACTTTGAAGAATCTAAAATATGACCCATATTTTGTTTTTATCCCCCGCTGGCTGAAAGGGCCGAAGGGGGTTATATGTCGTGGCGAAGTCCGTCCGTCTGTCTGTCCATCCGTCCCGGAAAGGGTTCTCACCTTCTGAAATCAACTCCTCTCACAATTTTTGGAGGAATTTCACAAAACTTGGCAAAAGGCTTTGTCATAGGACAGTAATATGCATATTGCAATTGTGTGTGTGTGTGTGTGTGTCTATATATATATATATATATATATATATATATATATATATATATATATATATATTACATGAGATATTGTGCTCTCAGAGCACTCTTGTTTGACTTTTTTATTTACCACATAATTCCGTAAATGTTCCACGTTATTTCATAGTTTTGATGTCTTCAGTATTGTTCTACAATGTAGAAAATAATCACAATTCAGAAGAACCTATGAATGAGTAGGGGTGCACAAACTTTTGACTGGTACTGTATGTTACAAAGGCCATGTTCAGGTCTTTTTCACCTGAAGAGTTTTTTTTTTTAATTACATTTAAAAAAAATTTAAATTGAAAAAGTTACTTCATGTTCATATGTGATATCCTCCAACCCATCACATACAGTATGTGCACACAGAACTGAAATGGTGTTTATTCCCATAAATATTGTTACTAAAGCTGCAAATTATATAAGATATATTCAAATAAAGCTTACAGTTCTGTTGCAATAAATCCATAAGAGGTGTTGGTAAAAAAAAAAAAAACAACAACCCAGAGAGATAGAATGGACGTAGAGGAAAAAAAGGAGAAAAGAATATAACGAGAAAAATATAATACGTTGTATATATATATATATATATATATATATATATATATATATATATATATATATATATATATATTTTTTTTTTTTTTTTTTTTTTTTTTTTTTTAAATGAACATATGAGTTAGTAAGATAATGATTGCAAATCACAGAACAGAACAAGAGGGTTAACACATTAGCACCTGTAACAACTTCTGTACAAAGAATTAAGGCGAGAGTGCAGGTTTTCATGAGCAGTTCACACTGCTTTTATTCCTGCTCTCCTCAACTCAACAGTTTTTTTTTCCGTTTTTGCAAGAAAAAAGTCTGTTAAACAAATGTCTAATTTGGACAGGGTATATAGGGGGGTGTAAATTAAAGCACATCATATATTTTCACTTATACCGATAATGGTATTTTTCTTCTCTCTAATGACGCTCTTATTTTTAGGTTCTTTGGGCCATCCCTTTTTGGGCCCGTCTATGAGAAAACGTGGCATACACCACTAAAGGTCTCTTCACACTTTTGTTAAATTCTTGCTACCAGTGCTTTGAGTCACAACAGTCTCAGGCATGTGGCTTATCAGTAATAAATAAATAAATAAATAAATAAAACACAGGAAATATTACTGATGAGCCACTTGAGTATAAACCTGCCTCTCCGTAAACTGGGTGCAACAAGATGTATTTCAGACATGATACTGTGTCCCATTAATGAGATTTAAAAAAATAATAATTCATATTATTTACTGACACAAATGTGCTTTTTTAAAGACATGATGATGAAGGTTTGGTGTGATGATCATGTGTGAATTTCCTGTTAACTGAATTCTTCTTAGGTATTTGTGCTATACATGGTGCTACTAAAGTCTGAGCAACTATAAAAAAAATGGCAGTATGTATTTGAATGTATGTTTGCAAATTATTATGCTGTAAATGTTAAAGTATATTTTATATGACACACAACAGTCAAGGCCATCAAGCATATTTTTGGCTTTATGTTAATATTTGATTGATCAGGACGTCTTAACAAAAGTTGACTTTCTGTTCAGTCCCTGGACATTTGTTGAAGCCGTTCAGAAAAGCAGTGCTCACTCAGAAAGAATGTAACTCACAGTAAAAGAGATTAGCTTATTTGTAAGTTGTTAGCTTATATTAATAATGTTTATGTAGCTATGTTTCCATCCAAGCAATTTTCTGTGGAATAGATTCAGTAAATTTAATTCAGGCTGCTCATAAAAAGTGGTAAAAACAAAGACTGTGGGCAAAGCACATTTGCTAAATAAATAATGTAAATGTAATATACACTCACCAACCTTGTAGGAAGCATTAGGAATACTTATTCATCCAATCATCCAAGCATCCAAGCATGTCACAGCAGCGCAGTGCATGAAATAATATAGCTCCAGGTCAACACACAGGCTGTTTTGAGTATTTCAGAAACTACTGATTTTCCCAAGAGTTGACACAGAACAGTGACCAAAAAACCCCAAAAAAACCTCCAGTGAGTGGTGGCTCTGTGGGCGGAAATGCCTTGTTGTTGAGAGAGGTCAGAGGCCAGACTGGTTTGAGTTGAAAGGAAGGCTGCAGTTACTCAAACAACCACTTTTTTTAAAACCACGCTAAGCAGAAAAGCATCAGCACCACTTTGTGCATCCTAAAATGCTTTTCTCCTCACCATGGTTGTAAAGAGTGCACAAGCACAACTTTATTCATCACACACTTGTGAAATTCCTCTCTGCATTTAACCTATCTGAAGCAGTGAACGCACACACGTGAGCAATGAGCACACACGCATACCCAGAGCAGTGGGCAGCCATGCTAACAGCACCCAGGGAGCAGTTGGGAGTTAGGTGCCTCGCTCAAGGGCACCTCAGCCCAAGGCCGTCCCATATTAACCTAACCGCATGTCTTTGGACTGTGGGGGAAACCGAAGCACCCAGAGGAAATCCACACAGACATGGGAAGAGCATGCAAACTCCACACAGAAAGGCCCCTGCTGGCCACTGGGCTCAAACCCAGAACCTTCTTGCTGTGAGGCGACCGTGCTAAACACTTACACCACCGTGCTGCCCAAAGTGTTTATTTAAGTTAGCGTAGATTCCTTGTTATTCTGTGTACAGTCCATAGACTGTTGGGTATGAAGATTATCGGTTTCTGAAATACTCAAAACAGCCTATCTGGCACCAATATTGTTTTAGGGAGATTTTATTTAAGATGTAAAAACTGCTTTCACTTCTCATTTTTTAAATAAATTATATATATATATATATATATATATATATATATATATATATATATATATATATATATATATATATATATATATAAGGCAACTGTCACAGATGGATGGCCATTTTTAACATCAGTACTTCTCTAAAAAGAAAAAAATGGTGACAAGGTGACAAATTAAAGGAGAAGTCAACATAAAGTGTTTTGGTAGGGTTTTGGGCCACCATGAGCAACCAAAACAGCTTTAATACACTACCATAGATCCTACAAGTCCCTTAAATTGTTCCAAAGGGATTAACACTATTCTCCATCCATTATCTGTAGCCGCTTATCCTGTGCAGGGTCCCAGTCAAGCTGGAGCCTATCCCAGCTGACTATGGGCGAGAGGCGGGGTACACCCTGGACAAGTCACCAGGTCATCACAGGGCTGACACATAGACACAAACAACCATTCACACTCACATTCACACCTACGGTCAATTTAGAGCCACCAATTAGCCTAACCTGCATGTCTTTGGACTGTGGGGGAAACCGGAGCACCTGGAGGAAACCCGTACAGACACAGGGAGAACATGCAAACTCCACACAGGAAGGCCCTCGTCAGCCACTGGGCTCGAACCCAGAACCTTCTTGTTGTGAGGCAACAGTGCTAACCAGTAACCCCTAACGCCATTCTTCTGAAATGTATTCTCTCAGTTTGTGTTTTAATGATGGTAGTGGAGACCTCTGCCGAACATGTTAGTGCAAAATCTCCCACAGGTATTCAATTATGTTGAGATGTGGTAACTGTGAAAGTCATAGCATAAAATTTACATAATGTTCTTACTCATCAAACCATGCAGAGACCCATCATGCCCTGTGGACCACTTTCATTAGGATGGAAATGTTTCATTATAGGATAAAGGTGATCAGTCACCATAGCTTTGGGTGGATTTGCAGTGATTGTTCCATCTAGCACAAGTGGATCCAATCCGCGCTAGCAAAATCTCTCCTACAGCATAACAGAGCCAGTGTGTTTCCTAAAATGTGTCACCCATCATCTGTATGTCCATTTGTTGAAACTGAAACACCGAATTTACACATATTTTGAATGGATTTCATGTTTATTTCATTCCTCACTTGGCTGGAAACATGGCTATTATTCCTGAAAATATTGCGGAGACTGAGTCTGAATCCAACAAGCCTCCATACCTGATCAGCTGACTTTGTAACCTTAACTCATGCTTTAATGCCTTGTTCACTTGATCTGACATTTGACTTTTTCTTAAGTCATTTTATACACCCAAACACTTTTGACTGAACCCAAAGCCTTTTTTTTTTCCAGCAGGTTTTGTGTTGTTACTTTAGTAAAAAGCTCTCAGTTGTTCTATAGAAATCCCTCAGCACTTTTTAAAGGGACTTCTAGTGGAAAGACGATTTCATACGACAGATGGTTTGAACATAACAATGCCTTGTACAGTTCTATAGATTAATCATATCTCTATTTTTGTTTCAGTCAACGTGTGGACATTTAATAGCGCTTGTTAGTTGTGAATAAAGTGTTGAATGCCCACATTGTGATTTCTGTAACTATTTTAACAGAGTTTTTTTTTTTCTCATAAGTGTATTGATATGTTACACTCTATCACACCACATATGATTTATAAGAATTTACCCAAAATGTTTGAGGAATGAAGAATGCAAGCTAAAGGGGTTAGTTAGCAAATTTATCCATGCTAATGTGTCCTTACCACTGGACTCATATGGGTTATAATTATCATTGTATCTAAATTCTCCTGAACTAACAATTATATTAATAAGTCTCGATTTTATATAGCACTTTTCTCATATTCAAGATTGCATTACATTAATGGCACTTAGCAGACGCTCTTATCCAGAGCAAAATACAGCATACCCAAAGCAGCCTGGGGAGCAGTTAGGGGATAGGTGCCTTGTTCAAGGGCACTGCAACCATTCTTGCTGGTCCAGGGAATCGAACCAACAACCTTTTGGGCCCAAAGCTGCTTCTCTAACCATTAGGCAATGGCTTCCCCCTATATTACATTAATGACAATAAATATCCCGCACTGCAAAAAAGGAAAAACTCAGAGGCAAAAATACTCATTAGAAAGGAGCCAGCAGTTGTTATAAGACAAATGTAATGTGTACATCCATAATCACTTATCCTGTGCAGGGTCACAGGCAAGCTGGAGCCTATCCAAGCTGACTATGGGCGAGAGGCGGGGTACACCCTGGACAAGTTGCCGGATCATCATAGGGCTGACACATACAGTGGTGCTTGAAAGTCTGTGAACCCTTTAGAATTTTCTATATTTCTGCATAAATATGACATAAAACATCATCAGATTTTCACACAAGTCCTAAAAGTAGATAAAGAGAACCCAGTTTAACAAATGAGACAAAAATATTATACTTGGTCATTTATTTATTGAGGAAAATAATCCAATATTGCATATCTGTGAGTGGCAAAAGTATGTGAACCTTTGCTTTCAGTATCTGGTGTGACCCCCTTGTGCAGCGATAACTGCAACTAAACGTTTCCAGTAACTGTTGATCAGTCCTGTATACCGGCTTGGAGGAATTTTAGCCCATTCCTCCATACAGAACAGCTTCAACTCTGGGATGTTGGTGGGTTTCCTCACATGAACTACTCACTTCAGGTCCTTCCACAACATTTTGATTGGATTAAGGTCAGGACTTTGACTTGGCCATTCCAAAACATTAACTTTATTCTTCTTTAACCATTCTTTGGTAGAACGACTTGTGTGCTTAGGGCCGTTGTCTTGCTGCATGACCCACCTTCTCTTGAGATTCAGTTCATGGACAGATGTCCTGACATTTTCCTTTAGAATTCGCTGGTATAATTCAGAATTCATTGTTCCATCAATGATGGCAAGCCATCCTGGCCCAGATGCAGCAAAACAGGCCCAAACCATGATACTACCACCACCATGTTTCACAGATGGGATAAGGTTCTTATGCTGGAATGCAGTGTTTTCCTTTCTCCAAACATAACGCTTCTCATTTAAATCAAAAAGTTCAATTTTGGTCTCATCCGTCCACAAAACATTTGTCCAATAGCCTTCTGGCTTGTCCACATGATCTTTAGCAGACTGTAGACAAGCAGCAATGTTCTTTTTGGAGAGCAGTGGCTTTCTCCTTGCAGCCCTGCCATGCACACCATTGTTGTTCAGTGTTTTCCTGATGGTGGACTCATGAACATTAACATTAGCCAATGTGAGAGAGGCCTTCAGTTGCTTAGAAGTTACCCTGGGGTCCTTTGTGACCTCGCCGACTATTACACGCCTTGCTCTTGGAGTGATCTTTGTTGGTCGCCCACTCCTGGGGAGGGTAACAATGGTCTTGAGTTTCCTCCATTTGTACACAGTCTGTCTGTCTGTGGATTGGTGGAGTCCAAGCTCTTTAGAGATGGTTTTGTAACGTTTTCCAGCCTGATGAGCATCAGTAACACTTTTTCTGAGGTCCTCAGAAATCTCCTTTGTTCGTGCCATGATACACTTCCACAAACATGTGTTGTGAAGATCAGACTTTGATAGATCCTTGTTCTTTAAATAAAACAGGGTGCTCACTCACACCTGATTGTCATTTCATTGATTGAAAACACCTGACTCTAATTTCACCTTCAAATTAACTGCTCATCCTAGAGGTTCACATACTTTTGCCACTCACAGATATGTAATATTGGATCATTTTCCTCAATAAATAAATGACCAAGTATAATATTTTTGTCTCATTTGTTTAACTGGGTTCTCTTTATCTACCTTTAGGACTTGTGTGAAAATCCGATGATGTTTTAGGTCATATTTATGCAGAAATATAGAAAATTCTAAAGGGTTCACAAACTTTCAAGCACCACTGTAGAGACACAAACAACCATTCACACTCATGGTCAATTTAGATCCACCAATTAGCCTAACCTGCATGTCTTTGGACTGTAGGGGAAACCGGAGCACCCGGAGGAAACCCACGCAGACACAGGGATAACATGCAAATTCCACATAGAAAGGGCCCCATCGGCTGCTGGACTCGAACCCAGAACCTTCTTGCTGTGAGGCAGTAGTGCTAACCACTACACCACAGTGCCACCTGTAATGTGTACAGTGCAGTAGTAATTAACTAATACAATTATGCTGATGGGGTTTGTTAATTAGTAATAAATCAGAGCTCTGATCTTGACTGTCTGTTAATAGACTTCTGCAGTTTTTATCCAGACTATCTAAAATCGTATTGTACTTTTCTTTCTTCTTAAAAAACAGAAAAACACAAAAGAAAAAAGAGAAAGATTGAATGAATGTTACATTAGAGCTGCTGGAAGCAATGTTGCCACATATGGCTACAGAAACCGTTCACCTCCTCCCTTCACTATTTTAGTCATATCCAGTTAGGCATATCAATAATTTTCATATGGACTGTGCATACATGCATGTGGAAGAATGATACTACATTTTCCCTTCTATTAAATGACCAGCAGAAAAAAATCCCAGGTAATATATCCCATCCCAGCTCTTGATAAGCACCTTATTTTATTTAGTACAAACTTTGTTATAGATTTTTATTTTATGACTTCTACATTATCGAATTAGTACAAAACCATTTTAGATTTCCAAACATTAGTTTTCCAGAACAAAATAAAATGTTACGGAAAAATGTTTATATGTCAGTAAAGAAAAGCAGCAAATTACGTAAGAAACCACTTTTCAGACATAAAACATAATGAAGGCTGTTGGGTTTTGCTGCAGAAATAAGAAGCAAATGTGACAATCGAAGTCTCCAGAAGAACTGGGCCTGATTATCCAGGATGCTCACTAAAACTTACAGCTCATTTCCTTATAAAACTGCGCTAATTGTATCTGAGGTTATTATTTTCATTTTTAAGCAAAGGGTTGTCTCACACCAAATATTGACTTTGTTTCATTTATTACTGTTTACTACTCTTTATAGTATTTATTTTATTGTAGAAACATTTATTTTCATTATTTTTGAAGGTCCTACAGCATTTCTTTCCATGTGCCTATGACACTGAAACCGAAACAGTCCAACTAATGCCTGATAGTAAAATGCAGAATAATAAATGATGACATTTAAAATGACTTAATGAGAAGCTACATATCTGGGCATATTATGGCACTTATCAGACATGTTATATGTCCAGGTAGTGTTGCTGCCTAGTGATATTAGCAACTGGAATTGAAGCACTAGCAAAGAAAACAGACTAATGTAGTTAAATATAACCATTTAATGTCAGACAATGTGAGAAATTGACCTCAACATGTTTTTTTTCCACATTAGATAGAGTTTGTGCCTTCTCAGGAAGAAAGGAGACACTTTATTTTATGAGTCTTTGCTTAGTTCAGCTCACTGAACCATTTGCCTGAGGTAGGGCTAGGGGCGCTCATCTTCATGTTCCACGCTGCAGTCCAGTGGCTGATCACACTTCACACACACATGGATAGCTCTGTGCTGCTGTGTAGCATGAGAAAATCATGGGAAATGATTCATTGTTATGATTCTTGATAGTTTTGTTGTTGGTTTTTTCCACAGCGATGAACCTGATAAGATGCTAAACTGAGCCCTTTCAATCGATGGGTAGTGTACAGTCAAGAAGATGAGACGTTTGATATTTGTACTTTGAAGGTCTAAATAAAAATATAATAAGGAGTATAAAAATAGTGTGGGATTTTTTTCTTGGGAATGTAATGAGTTAGAAGTAGAAGTTAGCATGTCTGCCTCTTGACTGGGAGATCACGAGTTCTACTCACGGTCGGGTCATACCAAAGACCATCATAAAAACGGTACCTACTGCCATTTGGCAAGGCATGCTGCAAGATAGATGCAAGTAGGGAGTCAAACTCTCGTGGTTACCAGAGGACCAGCCCTCCACTGTAACCTTAGCTGTATAATAGGCAAGAGGCCGAGGGCTATAGAAATGGAGATTGGCGCTGCCCAATGTGCCTCAAAAGACTGGTTAGTACTGGGACGGGAGACTGCCTGGGAAGACCCAGTCCTGGCGCAGGAGGGACTTTGACTTGACATCAAAATAATACTTAAGTATGGAGCCCCCCACTGTCGCCTCATATCAAGAAGGTCCTGGGTTCGAGCCCAGCAGCCGACGAGGGCCTTTCTATGTGGAGTTTGCATGTTCTCCCCGTGTCTGTGTGGGTTTCCTCCGGGTGCTCCGGTTTCCCCCACAGTCCAAAGACACGCAGGTTAGGCTAATTGGTGGCTCTAAATTGACCGTAGGTGTGAATGTGAGTGTGAATGGTTGTTTGTGTCTATGTGTCAGCCGGGCGATGACCTGGCGACTTGTTCAGGGTGTACCCTGCCTCTCGCCTATAGTCAGCTGGGATAGGCTCCAGCTTGCCTGCGACCCTGTAGAACAGGATAAGCGGCTAGAGATAATGGATGGATAGATGGATATGGAGCCCCCTGGAGATCATGGTGAGGGTTTTTTATAGCTAGTTTTGTGTTTAGGGTTCACAAGGGAACGTAAAAGTAGCTTAAAATCCCTGCCATGACCTTTAGGGGGCGCTATACATAAGCATAGGAATTACAGTAAGTATTTTCTACGCTGGGTGACACGGTGGTGTAGTGGTTATCACTGTCTCCTCACAGCAAGAAGGTTCTGGGTTTGAGCCCAGCGGCCGACGAGGGCCTTTCTGTGTGGAGTTTGCATGTTCTCCCCGTGTCTGCGTGGGTTTCCTCTGGGTGCTCTGGTTTCCCCCACAGTCCAAAGACATGCAGGTTAGGCTAATTGGTGGCTCTAAATTGACCATGAGTGTGAATGGTTGTTTGTGTCCCTATGTGTCAGCCCTGTGATGATCTGGCAACTTGTCCAGGGTGTACCCCGCCTCTCACCTGTAGTCAGCTGGGATAGGCTCCAGCTTGCCTGCGACCCTGTAGAACAGGATAAAGCGGCTACAGATAATGAGAGAGAGAGTTTTGTGTTTAGGGTTCACAAGGGAACGTAAAAGTAGCTTAAAATCCCCGCCATGACCTTTAGAGGGCGCTGTACATAACCATCGGAATCACGGTAGGTATTTAAATAAAGTGTATTAGAAGTAAACTGTGGGTGGTAAAGGACGTGAACTTGCTTGAGCAAGTCCAGTTGCTCTCCTTTACAAGTCCAGTTGCTCTCCTTTACCACCCGCAGTTTACTATGACCTGGATGACTGAGAATCTTCACAGACAGGTATTAGAAGTATACCTCCATGCTATTACACAGATCGACCAGAAGATGTCGCCAAAAAGCAGAGAGCGTAGTGCAGTGCGGACAAGGATCAAATAACAAACCGGTGCAATGAGGAACAGAGAGGGTGGGAGGGAAAACAGGAATCTCTCTCTTTCTCTCTCACACACACACACACTCCTTCAGGGACTGGGACTCAGTCACTCGGTGCTCCTCAGAGTAGAATCTGTGTATCCGAGTCGAGGAAACTGTGAGCGGGAGAGAAACTCACACCATTTCTTTCTCTTCGACTTTTCCATACAATGTGAGGAAATGGCCGAGCCAAGGTGAGAGAATTCACTTCCTTTCACGTCGAAGGGTTCATGGACCAATGCTTTCATGCTTAAAGTTACAAGTTTGCAGGTCCAGTGTAGATTTTTGTTTGCTTGGTTATTAATTAGTTTGTTTGTTTGTTTGTTTGTTTGTTTTAGCTCGACTTTTCTTGTATTTTTTGGAACCGCAGGTTGTTTTTTTGTTTTGTTTTTAAGGTTTTGGTTAAAGGTTATAAAATAAACTAAAGCAAACTGTAGTTGTTTAAAGTGTCTCTCTAGGTGATTAAACAGAGTTATTTATATACATACACATGTCTTCTTTATTCACTTCATTCTCTACTGAACCACCTTAATAACACTAATATTAACATTACACCTGGTGCACAAACATCACTCCAGTGTTTATATATCACACCAGTACCATCACACAATTACCACCTTATGGTTTCATTTCATCACCAGTATCTATTCATATCCCACAAGTGAAACTTTATTTATTTGTTTATTTTAGTCTTTGTTCTGTTTCATGCCTTTAATTCCTCTAAAATGTGAACCTGCTCACTAAAGTGACTCAGTTCATTGATTCAGTTCTTTCCAGTCTGATTCTGTTTCTGTGTGATTCTACTTGGAATAGTTTCATTCACTTAAACTTCATTAAGATGAACTTAACAAACTTCCAGTTTTTTTTTTTTACTTAATTATTCTTCTTAAAGCATATTACCTATAAAGAAAGAAAGAAAGAAAGCACAACTTTATTCATCACACACTTGTGGAATTCCTCTCTGCATTTAACCCATCTGAAGCAGTGAACACATGCACACACACACACATACCCAGAGCAGTGGGCAGCCATGCTAACAGCGCCCGGGGAGCAGTTGGGAGTTAGGTGCCTCGCTCAAAGCCACCTCAGCCCAAGGCCGTCCCATATTAACCTAACCGCATGTCTTTGACCTGTGGGGGAAACCGGAGCACCCGGAGGAAACCCACGCAGACACGGGGAGAACATGCAAACTCCACACAGAAAGGCCCTCATTGGCTGCTGGGCTCGAACCCAGAACCTTCTTGCTGTGAGGCGACCGTGCTAACCACTTCAACTTCATTGGATTGAACTTCACAAACTTCCAGGGTTTTTTTTACTTAATTATTCTTCTTAAAGCATATTACCTATTAATTACAATGAATTACTTAAGGGACTACACGACACAAATTCAACTGATTTTGACACCATCTTGTCGTGGAAGACAAATTTCCAGTGCCAGACATAAATATGGACATCAGAAACAATGAATGGGCTTTATAGTGTGACATAATCAAAGAACAGCGATGTGGCTTCTGAGACGCCCCATGACACCCCGATGAAAAGTCTAGCATGTCAGAAGGTTTTGTATTTTCTTGTTTAGTTTGACAGTTTCTTGATCCTCTTCCCTGATGATGCACAAGGACGTGAATGATGACTGTTGGGGTCAAACTTGTATTGTTGACAGTCTCCTGACCAAGACATGGCAAGAATTTTTGGCACTATGATTGCCTGATCTGACATGATGACTATCGTGAAAGACAAAAATATCATGTAGTCTGATCCTGGCATAAAACTAGCATGGATATTACCAACCATACAAGTCAAAAGTTTGGACACACCTTCTCATTCATAGATTTTTCTCTATTTTTATTAATTAAAAGACACTTCATATCTTGAAGTAATGATGGATGTTGTTTCTGTTTACTTAGTTGAGTGGTTCTTGACATAATATGGATTACTACAGTTGTAGAACAGAGCTATTTACTGTATGTTTATTATTTACTGTTTACTGTTTGATCTCAAATGCTTTAAGAAGGCAAGAAATTGCACTAATTAACTTTTGACGAGGCACACCTGTTAATTGAAAAGCATTCCAGGTGACTACCCCATGAAGCTGGTTAAGATAATGCCAATAGTGTGCAAAGCGTCATCAAGGTAAACACTGGCTACTTTGAAGAATCTAAAATATGAAACCTATTGGTTTTTCAACACTTTTTTGTTTACCACATAATTCCACATGTTATTTCATCGTGTTGATGTTTTCAGTGTTGTTCTACAATGTAGAAAATAGTCCAAATACAGAAAACCGTATGAATGAGTAGGTGTGTCCACACTTTTAACTGGAACTGTAGTTATGAGATTAATTGAGGAATGTAAACCAGTAGCCATACACCAACTGGCTCCAAAGAGCTTTAGGAGTTTGTGTATTCAGAATAAACACAATACAATCCACACAGAGATGTAAAGAATGATCAGCGTGTGTCATGTGTAGACATAATCCAGCTCAGGTTGATGATTTTGGTGAGGAACTCTCCAAACTAGAATGTTTCAGAAAAATGCTGCTCAAGATCAGACATGCTCTTTATACTTGTCCCATCCTCGCACGTGGTTTATTAGCTCTACTGGGTTTTTTAAGAGTCCCTCAAGGCACTTGGACTGCTTGGCCTGCTGTGTGTGTTCTGGAGCAGTGGCATGAGTGTACTTTCGACAATGTGTAGCTGAATGGCCGTATATTTCTAACATAAGAATTTAGTACTGACTGAGCTTTTATGTCCAGGCTATTAGTTTTTTATTCATAGTGGCCTGGCAGAGAAGTAGGTTCATAAATAAAAGCTTTCATTTGGTATGTAGCACTGATTAAAATGACTGCGCTTCATTGTGGTGTGATGGACTTCGCCACTGCACGATGAAGTATTTATTCTGATTCCCATCTCCTGCTCCGTACACACATCGGCTGAGCTGTGACCTCGCGATAGGTAGAAAGTAGAGCCCTGCACTCCCGCGGGAGTCCCACAGGACCCGACGCAAAGCAGTGCGGCGCGGGACAAATTTTGAAAGCTCATTACAGGCGCGGGCGGGAGGGGGAGTGCACAATGCGGGAGCGGGCGGGAGAGGTGATAAGCTGCAGTCCCGCTAACTAAAAACGTGTTTAAATAAAATTTATAAATTATTAATTTATGTCTATCATATATAATTTGTGCTGGATATTTTATTTGGCATTACTAAAAACATTTTAAGATGCCTAAATTTGCGGATGTAGTCTAATCTCGCGTACGTTTCCGATTCCTTTCCGCTCTTCCGTGTTTGAGATCTCCGATCATGGCAGAAGAGCAGAGCTCCTCTAGTGAAGCTCACAGTGCTTCAGAAGTAAGTGCTGCTTTAAAAAGAGGTACATTTACCGTTAAAAAGTCAAGAGTCCTGAAATCAGACATTTGGAAGTCGTTCTCACTCGTGTACGATGCAGAGGGAAATCAGCTGCCCTTTGCTTGTTGTGATAAGTGCCAAAAGGTTCTGAGTATCTCTGTAAAGCCTCAGCTGCGCATGCCGCCTGGCAACGCACACCCTCGCTACGTGCGCTAGGTGAAGGATCGGTTAGTGGAGAGCTCAGCTAAGCTCAGCATGTTTAATTCCCCAAGCCAATGACAAGAACTTTCGTGAGAAATAACGCGAACGTCTGCATCATGCGGAATTTGCGGGTGGAAGCGGGACAAAATATGGCAGGCGGGAGCGGGACTGAAAATCATAATTCTTGGCGGGAGCGGGACTGCACAATGCGGGAGCGGGACTGAAAATTCTGTCCCGCGCAGACCTCTAGTAGAAAGAACCTTTATTATTAGGAGGATTAATGAGACCGCATTGCTGACACATGAGCTCTTTTCTGAATCAGGAACACACAGGTATCTGGAAACTGAGCAAAATAAATTGCAGCGTAAATATAATTGTCATATAACTCTCAAGCAGTCACTTTGCAGTCGGGCGGCGTGGTGGTGTAGTGGTTAGCGCTGTCGCCTCACAGCAAGAAGGTTCTGGGTTCGAGTCCAGCGGCCGGTGAGGGCCTTTCTGTGTGGAGTTTGCATGTTCTCCCCGTGTCTGCGTAGGTTTCCTCCGGGTGCCCCGGTTTCCCCCCACAGTCCAAAGACATGCGGTTAGGTTAACACGGGGCAACCTTGGGTCCTGAAGTGCCCTTGAGCAAGGCATCTCACCCCCAACTACTCCCTGGGCGCTGTGGCACATAGCTAATGTGTGTGCTCATTGCTCACTTGTGTGTGTGTGTGTGTGTGTGTGTGTGTTCACTGCTTCAAATGGGTTAAATGCAGAGGATGAACTTCACTGTGCCAGAGTGTGCATTTGACAAATAAAGGTTTCCTCTTCTTCTAAACACACTGTATCTAGAGAAAATGAGTAGCTTCCACTATTTTAGCATAGTTTCTGGTTAACCAAAACACAGTAGAGCGTCCACTTGCCCACTGGGCTAGCTAATGAATTTGTGATTTGTACACCCATTTCCTAAATGACATTAATGAAAAGAAATTTCAGTGAAATAGAAGATTAATTACAGACACTAATAGAGCTCCCGGTCTTGTCTTTAACACTCTGTGTGCACCAGATGTGATGCTGAGCTTGTTCTGAATGCTTCAGTGCTCTCAGCTAATCGACTGCTCTGTCACTCCTGCCTCATCTTCCAGGTGTTCATGAATAGATTTCACCAAGTTTGTTTCATTTGTTCTGAAGCTCATCCCTGTCACGCAGTGTGTCCCTTTTAAACCTGTAAAATATTCATGAGGCCATATGGAAGAGTTTAGTAGAAGGCTGACAGAAAACGTGATCATGTCTACACAGGCTTTCTACTTTTTTTTTTAAGTCCATGTCCAAGAGTCATGAAGAATGAATCAAAATTTATACATGCAACTTTGTGGACAGATTAACTGGCCACACACTGTATTGATGGGTTTCACGTGACATCACATCCCCCTCATTAGTTATTCAAAACTTTAGCTGGTGGTCTACTAAAGCTCAGTCAACAAAGCGTTTGTACGGAGAAGGTGCATTGCTCGCATGAAAAATGCCTTACGCTTGCATTGTTTTAGGTTGTTCGAATTGATCAGACTGTGAAACTGATAAAAGTTTCTTCAGGGTTCCTCGTGAACTAATAAAAAAGGGTGAACGAACACAGGATTTCACAAAAAGACTTCGAGAAAGGTGGCTTTTGAACGTCTCGCTGAAATCGAAGGGAGCCGAGTCGAAGCACGCTCGAGTTTGCAGGGATCACTTGGTGAAAGGTTTGTATCTCCCTCTCAGCTATGTCCTTAGTGTTTTCCAAGTACTTTTCTTGCTATGTGTCATTATTTTACAGTACTTTGTTTAGTCGTGAAGCGCTAAAGTCCCCAGCTGTTTCTTTGCTTACTCCTCACAAAGTCCATATGCATGAAGGTCGCGACAAAATTCTTCCCCAGCCGTACAGTTACAATGCGCCATGATCACTTCTCCATCTTGTTTAACTAAGATCCAGGTCTTTAAAGGGGTTTCTGATGATCTTTGTGAATGATTTAGCTGAGAGATAAGAGCCAACACAAGTGAGAATCAAGCCAACTGTTGTTTATTTACACTTAAACTTGCAGCGCTTCGTTGTAAAGATACGAATGAAAAGCTTTAAAAAAAACACTTAAATGGGTAAAAACAATACAGGATTCATTCGGCAGTGACTTACTACCGAGGTCCTTTACCCAGCCACATACAGAAAAGTTGTAAGTCTCCGTACTCTTCCACTCTTTCATCTGTTTTGCGGTGTAGAAGGATGTCTGCAACACCAGATAGTTCGAGGTGTCATGGAACCCGACTGAAGGGTCGTTTTCGAGATCGTATGACAAATCCTTCTTTCCCAGACTGTAGGGGTCGATTCCATTCCGCATAGCAATCTTCTGAATATATCTAAAGCGAGCAGTGGCTTCTAGATTACGAGCGTACTCTGATAAGTTTTGCTAGTTGTTTGCACTACGGCAGCCATTTAGACCACCAGCTATTTCACTTCTGGTAAAACCGCTAAGAAAAGTCATGTGATTGAAACCCAGCAATTCCTGATTTTTTTTACTTTTATTTTTTTGCTTGATTTTGATTGGTCGGAAGGTGTTGATTCATTTTCTATGATAGTAGTTCCAGCTTCATGGTCTTTATTAATGCTGTTGTAATATAATTATCATTTCTGTGCTAGCACTTTTCTCTGAGGAGATGTTTATTGAGCATTTTTGGAAGGAGTCTCCAGCGTCACTGCTTTGTAACACTCAGAGGTGAAGCTGTAACTTTCCAACACAGAAGGCTTTTTTGTCTTATAAAATTAAAGAGATGGAAAACAGAGAGACTGGTGAGGGAACGGAAGTTTCATTATCGCAAAACAAACCTTGATAAGGTGATGCAGGACCATAACACGAAGCGGAGGCAGATATGTTATAAGGGAGGAGACATCCCATTGTAAGAATCCTGAATAGAAGTATATGGGGAACGTCTGTAGCCCCAAAGATGGTGGTTGTATTCATATGTCCCACTCCTCCCCCCAAAAGCCAATCATCTGCCGAACCAGGAAAAATATAAATCCAATTGTGTTGTTGTACTGATGCAGGTGTGCAGTTGTGCATGCGTAGTAGAAGTATAGCGACCTTGTAGCAACCTTGCACATGCCTAGTAGAAGTATAACCTGTGGGGAAAAAGCTTTTTAAACTTTATTTTGGGGCAAAGTCACCAAAGTTTTAAGTATGTTTTTTTTTTTTAATCAGATTTGACTGGTGATTCTATATATGGAGTTTTTGTGTCCTGGTGAAAGTGTAGTTATGATTCTTTCCCTGAGGCTCGTTAGCCCAAAATAACTGCCCGGGTGCATTTCCAAGATGGCTGCTGAGTGGCAAGACTTGTCTATAAGGACTTTGGTGAAGGGGTCTTGAATCATCCATCCGTTCATCCATCCATCCATCCATCCATCCATCCATCCATCCATCCATCCATCCATCCATCCATCCATCCATTATCTGTAGCTGCTTATCCTGTTCTACAGGGTTTCAGGCAAGCTGGAGCCCATCCCAGCTGACTATGGGCGAAAGGCGGGGTACACCCTGGACAAGTCGCCAGGTCATCGCAGGGCTGATACATAGACACAGACAACCATTCACACTCACATTCACATCTACGGTCAATTTAGAGCCACCAGTTAACCTAACCTGCATGTCTTTGGACTGTGGGGGAAACGCGGACAACTTGCAAACTCCAACACAGAAAGGCCCTCGCTGGCCGCTGGGCTCGAACGCAGGACCTTCTTGCTGTGAGGCGACAGCGCTAACCACTACACCATTGTGCCGCCCCTCTTGAATCATCCTGAAGTGGTTTATTTTGCAACAGTGACTGGTTCGCTGTACATTATCCTGCTTATGATATGGCTACTTACTAAATAAATCAACAGTTTGACAAAAATATTGATTTAAAATGCTTTTATCGATTTAAAACTATTTTATTGCTGCTGTTAATAATGATGTGGTCCATAGAACACCGTCATTGACCAGTCAGAATTGAGTATTCAACAAAGCCGTGTAATGAAGCTGTTATAATGCAAGGCAGCTTGTTTTGCAGACGTACCACAACATTAAATAAGTTAAAAGAGTATAACATACTGTATATAACGTATCACGAATATAAAAATTTAATCATTGGTAAACTGCTGTGGTGTAATCATGGCGGACATGGTGATTATTGGAAAGCTTTGGGTGGTAACTCTGCATCACATCACCCTGTCGTTGCTTATTTTCTTATAACAGCACACGTTCCTTACTTAATTTAGTTTCCTCACAGCAACATGCCTCATGTTCATCTCATAATCCACATTGTTTAGAGGAGATGATGTTGACTGTTGAGCGGCCATCTTATCTATACAGCCAATAAAATCCATGTCAACAATAATGATAAGCTTCATGAAACCTTCTTCCAGTAAAGGGGGGGGGGGGGGGGGGGGGGGAATATTTTCTCTTCAGCTGGCCCTGAGAGCAGATGAATCTTTCCCAGGCTGTAGGCTGCATGTTGCACTTGAATCATCTGTTTAAGGCCGATGTTGCTCGAGTGCTCTACGATGTACTTTGTAGTGGCTTGGAAAATGGTAGATTCGGTTCTTTGGCTTGTGGTTGGGCCTTAATTACTAGTTTCCTCTTCTGGAGCTTCGCAGACAAAATTACAAATTGCCTTGGCTCTGCTGGAAAAAGAAAGAGGAAAACCCCAAAACAAATGTTTTGTTTGCCAGCTTGTCATTTCTAATAAAACTCGTGCGTTGAGGGACGCAGGTGGGCCCAGTAGAAGGTTTGGACAAGATTATTTAATCGAGTTAAATTCAACTTTCTTTACGTTATCATCCACAGAAAATAACAAAATGCTGTTTTATTTTGATCAGGTGCAGCTCAGCCTTGAGCATACGTGTGTAAAAGTTCTCTAGGTTGTTGGGGTGAGAAACGCTTTCATTCACGGTAGCATACAATTATGAATTGATTCTTTTGGAATTTTCATGGATTTCGATTGACGAATTGAGTCTAAGGGCCTCTGCATGCTCTTGCTACAAGGCTTTCGCAGATAGCTTTTCGCAGACAGTTGTAATTTATCGTTGAGCGGGGAGTAATAGGCGTGCGCGATGTTATTCACCGCCACAACGCAAGGGGGCGCGAAGTCGCGAAATCGCTAGGAGTAGTTGGTGGCAGGGCTTGAAATTAACTTTTTTTCTTTGTGTCCCCCAGTGGTCCCGAATTCTGTGTTGTATTGTCCCGAATGGAAGCAATAGTGTCCCCATTTTTTTCCTCTCTGAAATAACCAGTGGTTGATATTATCATATGAAGTTACTATTATATTTGTAACTATGCGATTTTGAACCCTTTATATCATTTTTACAATAAGTCACAAGACACAAGCGACACATGTCCTATACATCATCTACTTCAAAATGACAGTTATTGCATTTTCAGTTTATTAAACTTTGGCGATCTCACTGTATGAATAGATACCCGTTTATTTAAAGGGGCCAACTAGCTCATTCAGAAAATGTTTCAACTCCCTACATCTGCAGTACACTTTAGTTGAAAATAAGACCCCTTTTATGTTCATTTCATCTACTTATACCTTGAATATCTGTTGGCACTTATAAGGCCAACTTATAATTTTCACCATTACCGTTATCCATTTTTATGAACTTTCCGTTATCCATTACCGTTACCCATTTTTATGAACTTTCCGTTATCCATTTTATGAACTTTCGCTGCCGAAACGTGGGTGCAAATGTTAGCAACATCAACATAGTGGCAGGTCCGAGCCTAGTTGTGCTGCTGACTGACTAAACTTTCTGAACGAGAAAGACACCAAGAAAACTCACTTATTCTGTTGAACGGTATCTTCCGTCAATATCATCCACATCATTCCTGTTGTATTTTATAACGTGTCTAACAGTGTTCATTAAGTTCATTCAGTTGCTAGCGTTGCCTGCAGACCAGGCGATGACACTTTGGATCCTGAAGGTCCCGGAGACGTTATGTCTGGGCTTTCAGTTTCTTCCCCGCGGTCGGTCCGCTTCAACCACTTAAGCATTTTTGTTCTGGCAAGAGTCGGCGCAGCGTGTGCGCTAGCAATTCCATTCCAAGTCCATATAATGCGGACTCCGGCCGAAGATTCTAGAACAGAATGCGCTGCTCTGTAGCCTACTGATGCAGGTGCATCGAAAGTGTAGCTACTATGTATTTTTCGCTGTTAACGTTTTAAAATTAAAATTGACAAATTAGGTGAATGTCTACGTATGTGTTACGGCTTTGTAAATAATATTAATGTAGAACTTTTTTTCTAGATCTATTTTTTTCCATTGTCCCGGGATTGTCCCAGATATGATAATTTTGTGTCCCGATGACATTTTTTATGGTCCCCGGGACGTCGGGACACCGTTAGTTTCGAGCGCTGGTTGGTGGGTGTGGTTAGTGGAGTGTTTATCCTCCGGTTACTTATAATGACTAGAACTGGAGTCGTATAGATGTACGTACTTCCTCACTTCCTCGATCAACCGCTCTTCGTGCTGCTCCATCTTCGCTCGTGTTTTTAAAAATGGCGGTCGTGAAAACAAAACAAACCGGGAAAGTAGGGAAGCGGAAGTGCGTGTACAGCGGATGTAGAGTGGACCAATCAGAGCCCTCTTGTCTGCGACGCTGTCTGCGAGGCTTCTGCGGTGGTCACAATTTTTGGGAGGTGCACGCAGAGCGTCTGTGAAGGGGGGGGCTACGCAGACGCCATCTGCGACACCATCTGTGAGGACTGCGTTGTCAGCATAAATTGGCCTTAAGTTACAACTTTTAAAATACGTTTCATGATGAAAAACACTACACTTCCTGTAATGCTAGCAGGGTTACCAGAGCAAACGCATTTAGATTTTTTACAGCATTTATTTATTAAAAGGCAAAAAAATAATAATCCACACAGCAAGTGTGTTAAACAGATGAGCTGAAGATGGCAGATCCTCTGTCACTTTAAATTGAACTAAAAAGCTGGAAAACTTTGCTGTGAAGTTATAAAAACAAACCTGAAACATTGAAGTTGATGATAAAATAAATATGATATTTCTTTTTGAGTTTCCTTAGCTTTTATGTCATAGGAGCAATCTGAATAATGTTAGCGCTGTTTTTGGTGTCTGGCAGGATGACATGCTTAAGGCTCTGTTTGCCAGGAAAGTTTAATTTGACTAAGCTGGAAGACAAATCCAAATCGACAGGCAAAGGCAGCGTCAAAAAACAGGCAATGGTCAGGCGAGGCACAAACAGGAAAAGACATCCATCAATTATCTGTAGCTGCTTTATCCTGTTCTACAGGATCGCAGACAAGCTGGAGCCTATCCCAGCTGACTATGGGTGAGAGGCGGGGTACACCCTCGACAAGTCGCCAGGTCATCACAGGGCTGACACAGAGACACAGACAACCATTCACACTCACATTCACACCTACGGTCAATTTAGAGTCACCAATTAGCCTAACCTGCATGTCTTTGGACTGTGGGGGAAACCGGAGCACCCCCGCGCAGACAACATGCAACCTCCACACAGAAAGGCCCTTGCTGGCCGCTGTGCTCGAACCCAGAACCTTCTTGCTGTGAGGCGACAGTGCTAACCACTACACCACCGTGCCACCCCACAGGCAACAACAAAAAGTAAAAATCCAAAGTACAAACAATGTCCAAAAAAACCAGAATATCAGAAGGCTTGGTAAAGTCAGGTAAGGATACACTGAGCGTTTACTTCCAGGGTAACTGTGAAACTGAGAGCAGGCTTTCGTCTAAACGGGGGAACAGGGGCGCTGCCCCCTCTTACTCTCAGCGTGCGCCCCCTTACCGACTCCGTGAAAACATCCCAGCAACACTACGTGACAATTTGTCTGATCATCAAATACGTTATAATTGCTGCAAAAATATTCCAATCATAGTAGATACACCGCCAGACGGTGCAAAAACAATCCAAATTGGCGTTTTCCAGACTGAGGCGCCATGTTGTTTACTTGTCGCGGCTGCTCTCGCGAGATTTGACATGGGTTACATACAAGGTCAGCTGACTTGTAGAGCGAGATTTCTCGAGACTGAATGACCTTTCACCCACCGGCGCGGGAGCTTTTGACAGAAGTGGTTCGCGAGTTGTTTTTGTTGACACTTGGGCATTTAAAGATGTCATCCCGCGGCACGAAACGGGAGAAAGCCAAAGACTGTCCGGGGCAGAAGAAGATTACTTCTTTCTTTTTCAATGTTGACAGACAATTTGTTACAATTTCCCTCTCAGATGGCCTCAGAATGTCCCATTGGAGCATTTTTCAAAGGCTTTGCACGGCGGGGGGGACAACCGGCACCATCTCCCCCCCCCCCGCTTTGCTCCCTCGCCATGGTGAGCGCCCTCATACTAAATTTTTCTAGAAAAAACCCTGGAGAGTCCTTAAGGAACAGGTGTGTGATTAGAACTCGGGAGACTGACCCTGTGTCCGAAATCGCTCCCTACTCACTATATAGGGCACTATAGAGGGTTCCCGCATGACGTCACCGCGCCGCGAGATTTTGGTAGTCGCCATATTGGAAGACCAAGTACACATCTATGCAAGTACATACATACATAAAACAAACTACACCTGAAATGTAGCCAGGGCCGGTTCTGCCCTAATCTGGACCCGGGTGCAACATCGCGCAACACCCCCCCCCCAAAAAAAACAAAAACACACCAGTCTAAATCAGGACAACCAGTGTTCGAACTACGGGGGTACTCGGGGGATCCGAGATCCCCTGAAACAGACATGAGATCCCTTGAAAACATGATTTGGGAAATGTTGGGGGGTCTCTAAAATATTGGCAAAATGATGTTTATTGACATAGCAATCGTGTGTAACGGGAAGCATTTGCATATCCGAAGTGTTGTGTTTACATCAAAGATAAAATAAACCGATATGACAACGACTGCTGCTGCCAGGTTGGTTGTTGAGTAGCCTGACTGTTTTTTTTTCTTGCGTGTGGTATCATTGTTGACGCGAGGTTGTTTTTTGAACATGCCAATGCGGACACGATTTCCCCTGATGAGTTATGACTTCAGACGCGATGCGTGTGTGGAGGTGTGGAGTCCGCGTGATATGTGCGTAAGATAGGCTTCTCATGTGTTTGGAGATCCGCGCTCCGAGACAAGCGCAAGCACCCCCCCAGGGAAAAAAAGGGACCCCCCGAAAATATCGGCATAGTTCGAACACTGAGGACAACCATCACATAACTATAACTATAAACATTTTATATCAACTATTTTAACTAAATGGGCTATAATAAATAAGCCTGCAGGCAGCCACGGCGGGCTGCCTCAGAAACGTAACCATTCAATGACACAACTGAAAGCCTGCAGCCACGGCGGGCTGCCTCAGAAAAGTAACCATTTGTCCTACCTTAACTCGTTTTGCATTTTCTGCCTCCTTTTTTGTATTTTCGACCCTCCGTTTATTTTCTTTCCTTTTCTGAAAACCCGATTTGTGTCCAGACATTTTGTTCTGCTACCAACGAACTAACTCGTCAGGTCTCGTCTCTCGAGTCCGCGATGAAGGGCAACAATTGATACATTTTTACAAACAGCCAATAAACAGCCAATAGGGAGGTTGCAACGTTCAGGCTCTCCTTTGCTCACAGACACTCAGTAATGCACTTATTCTCTGTCTCCTGGCAGAAAGCTCCTTGGTTTGCTTGTGTCTCAATCACAGCTGGTATTCTGAAGAACGACTTCTTTTCACCTTTCCCATCAGCTTTGTTGGAACACCCTAACACAGCACAAAAGTTTACCATTATAGGTTTATGATGAATCAAGTGCCTTGTGGGTTTAAATTCCGCGCGCTGCCGTTATTTCCCCCTAATCACGAGTTTGTCGGTCTTCCAATATGGCGCAGGGTTTGTTTACTTCCGGTTTCCGGTGACGTCAGTGGGAAGGGTCTATATAGCGAGGACGCCATTTTGTAGTGCTGTCCGAAACAATAGTGAGAATTATTACACCCTATATAGTGCACTTAGAGTATCCCACAGTGCATCACAAAAAGTAGTGTACAACCGATGGTGACTAACCAAGCAATATATCCCATCATGCATTGCGGTCACGCTGAAAGAAATCAAATTAAAAATCTCAAATGTGATTTAATAAAAGGCCGCGGCAAAGAAGAAAGTATGCAGCCTTGATTTAAAAGAACTGAAAGATGCAGGTACTTTGTATTGATTAATGTGTGTATACGCTCAGTATAATATGGATTTATCACAAAAATACATGCATGTATTTATTATTTTGAAAACCCACCAGCCGCCTGATATGGCACGTTTTAATTGTGTGATGATAATGACGTAAATACCAGCACGACGGACCGAAAGCGCTTTTTCATTTTACCAATGAGCTCATTATATAGTCCTCTATATAGTAATTCCCTATATAGTGAGTTAGGGAGTAGTGAACGAGTGAGCGATTTTGGACGCAGGGTGAGCGTGTGAGGTGCAGGATGGGTGCTGTAGGATGGGTGGCCATATTTAAAGGCCGCTGCGAATTCTGGGAAACGGAGTCTTGAGGTGCAGGTGTGGCTCTGTTTTAGTGATCATGCACAAAAAACAAAGTATAATTCACCATTGCATTGTATATTTTTGATATTTTCATGATGTTTGCACAGGTAATAATGTGGCACAGAGCTGCACAAATGACATTGCGTAAAAAGACATTGGATTTGAAAGAATACATTATGAAAAAGTGTGTTTATGTGTGTGATACCCAATCAAATCAACTCCTCTCCTTAGAGTTCACGTTCAGATATTTATACTGATTTTTAGTAGAAATAATTAGCTAGGTGTTGGGCTGTCGTTTTTCTTTACTTAGTTGAGCAGTTCTTGACATAATAATCAAATATACCATGCACTGAGAGGCTCCAGTTGAAATGATGGATTCTTTGACGTGACTGGCAGAGTACTGTATTCTTCAGGGGAGCCTCTCAGTGCATGGTATATTCAATTTATATCCCTCATCAAAACATTCCCAACTAAAAGTGTTAAAGTGCATATCACGGGTAAATTCAGGAGCAAGATCAATGTAATCCTCCTATTTTATATTAAACTTTGGTCAAATGTCTGTAGCATTCTGCATTCTTTTGCGATTTTTTTACCTTGCACTATACCAGAAAAATTCAGTTGAAATCAAGCCATTTGAGGCGAATTGGTCCGCCTCTGAAAAAACTTGGCATTTAGATTTCCCGGGAAACATTGATTTTCGTGGCGTCATCTGCGGGACGCCTCCCTCTGAATCCTACGTCAGCGCTGGTTTGTTTATGAGAAAACGACCTGGTGGTTTTCTGCAAATTTCTTCAATGTTATCACGTAATTATTAAAATGGCTAACAGATGTATCGTAGGAGGGTGTAGCAACACCAATCATGATGAGATTAGTACTCATGGTTTTCCAAACGACCGGACAATGAGAGAGAAATGGGAGCGCTTGGTCTACACAGGCTGTGCACTGAAACCGTGCAAAGCTCGCGCAGCCTGCTGGCGCTTCCGCAGATAACGTCACAGTTCTGGCTCCACACTCCCTTGGGATTTTTCCAGACACGTTTTGTTATTTTATTTTTTTCTGCTGTAGACAGATGGCCTCGTGCAAAATTACCCTTCTGGATAAGTGTGTAAAGGGACATACTTTCATATAAAAAAAACAAAATTGGTCCAGAATATGCCTTTTAAGATTGGATCTTGGCATAAACTCATTGGAGGCAGCCATGTTTGTTGTTTACATCGTTGCGACCTTCAACTTGCGCATATGTAATGTCCCATGCTATTGGCTGCCTCGCTAGGCATGATCATGAGATGTAAATCTACACACAGAGAAATGCTCGCGGAGCCACAGCTGTGAGTCGAGTCGGCCATAAAGCTTGAAATTGTGACGTCGGTTCATGGTATATCCAGGATACACCATGACTGACTCACACCATATCCTTTTTTTTAATTATTTTTGACGTCATCACGTTATATGTTGCTTAATCAATGGTGGAACTATTTTATGTTACGTGAGCCGTCCTTGGCCAATCCCTGCACGGGAATTTTTTGATGAGGTATATGACATAATATATGTAGAGAGAAATTTATTTGCATTGCCAACAGTACAAATTTCAGTTTCATTTAAAGCATGTAAAAGGTTAAATATTAAACAGTTATTCCAAGAAGTTGAGTCGAATTTATAAGCAGTAGCCACATGTACCCATAGGGTACCTATATTTTTTGCGATATCTTCCTTCATATTCATACTGGGCGAGGTTTGTTTTGTCTGGCAAAGCTTGTTTTTTGTATTTTTGGGGTTTTGTTTTTGAGTAGAGTTTTTATTTCATCCTCGATTGGTTCAGCAACACGCGCCGCCATTTTGTTTTTCTCTACTCACGGTATATGAGCTGATATCCTAGTAGTAGAGTATCCAATCAGAGTGCATGATTGCTCGTATGCAGTGAATATGGATAGAATAAAGTATAGATATCAGGTTAATACTGAGTTTGATGGATACCCAGTACATGCCCCCATCAGCGTTGTATTTTGCTATAAACACTATAAAATATAAGATATTCTCCAGTCTAGACTTGCAGTTCATTTTTGCCATGAAGACGGAGCACAGATTTGGCTAACATCCATCCATAATAGTTTCACACCAACATGTGATGCTTGTTCTGGCACAAAAATAGAGACTTTAATCTGTAGTAAGCAATTAAAGGACCTTTGGACCCTAGACAGCATTGTTTTATATCATAAATGTTCATCAGTACTCATATTAAAACATTATGTATCAATGTTTGCGGAAGTCTGATCATGAATACGTTTTGTGAAGAGATACATAAGAAAATCCTGAAGAAACTAAGGGCCTCTGCATGCTCTTGCGACAAGGCTTTCGCAGATAGCTTTTCGCAGACAGTTGTAATTTATCGTTGAGCGGGGAGTAATAGGCGTGCGCGATGTTATTCACCGGCGCAACGCAAGGGGGCGCGAAGTCGCTAGGAGTAGTTGGTGGGTGTGGTTAGTGGAGTGTTTATCCTCCGGTTACTTATAATGACTAGAACTTTTTTTTTTTATAATGACTAGAACTGGAGTCGTATAGATGTCCGTACTTCCTCACTTCCTCAATCAACCGCTCTTCATGCTGCTCCATCTTCGCTCGTATTTTGAAAAATGCCGGTCGTGAAACCAAACCAAACCGGGAAAGTAGGGAAGTGGAAGTGCGTGTACAGCGGATGTAGAGTGGACCAATCAGAGCCCTCTTGTCTGCGAGGCTTCTGCGGTGGTCACAATTTTTGGGAGGTACGCGCAGAGCGTCTGCGAAGGTGGGGGGGCTATGCAGACACTGTCTGCGACGCTATCTGCGAGGACTGGGTTGTCAGCATAAATTGGCCTTTATTCACCGCCACAATGCAAGGGGGCGTGAAGTCGCGAAATCACTAGGAGTAGTTGGTGGGTGTGGTTAGTGGAGTGTTTATCCTCCGGTTACTTATAATGACTAGAACTAGAGTCGTATAGATGTACGTACTTCCTCACTTCCTCGATCAACCGCTCTTCGTGCTGCTCCATCTTCGCTCGTGTTTTTAAAAATGGCGGTAGTGAAAACAAAACAAACCGGGAAAGTAGGGAAGCGGAAGTGCGTGTACAGCGGATGTAGAGTGGACCAATCAGAGCCCTCTTGTCTGCAACGCTGTCTGCGAGGCTTCTGCGATGGTCACAATTTTTGGGAGGTGCACGCAGAGCGTCTGCGAAGGGGGGGCTACGCAGACGCCATCTGCGACGCCATCTGCGAGGACTGCATTGTCAGCATAAATTGGCCTTAAGAAGGCATTATTTTCCCATCCTTAGTAAATAAACATACTGTAGCTCCCTGTCTTGGAAAGCTTTGATTTGTGTTGTTGTGAACATTTGTCATAATTTCTCACATGTAGGCAGATAAAATGCTGATGGACAAGAAGTTACCATTAAAGGGGAACTGAAGGCAAATTTTTTATTATCAAAATTCTATTTATCTCATTTTATAAAATGTAGGAATGCATTTTTGATAGCTATTTTGTCACTGCTATAGCAAGTTATGTGTGTTTGAAATATGCTCTGTAATATATCAGTCCATATGTCAAAGCAATGGCCGTAAACGAGATTCGTTGAGACCTGTGTGAGACATCGTAGGACGGAAGTAAAACGTACAGCGGAAATCAAAGTGACCGACATCTGCCAACACTGTCAAAAGACGCGCGCGCCCTCTTTCGAATGCTGACGTAATCAAGCCGAAAGTTTTCCCTGCGTCCGAAATTGCTCCCTACTCACTATATGGTGGGGACGCCATTTTGTAGTGCTGTCCGAAACCATAGTGAGGATTATGTGGGAAATGCACTCAGTATAATATGTATTTATCACAAAAATACATGCATGTATTTATTATTTTGAAAACCAACCAGCTGCCTGATCTGGCACATTTTAATTATGTGACAGTAATGACGTAAATGGGTCTGTCTCAGAAACTGGTCTCTCATTTGGGACATTATGGCCAAAAATTAAATTTTATAACTTTACTATTTTTTTTGCATTTACCTAACACTCAATGTTTCTTTTGTCATGTTAATAAGAATATAGTATCTTGCTTTATCTGGCCTCCACTGTGGAAAATTTTTTTGATTACAATTCAAATGCTTTTGTAAAATTGATTTCCATATAAAATAACTACATCATAAAGAATTAAAGCCCCTCCTTCACTGATGAGTGAAAATATTGAATAAATTTCCTCTTTTTGATTGCTTGGGTTAAAAATGCCAAGTTATGACGACTGAATTGATTATTCACTTAAATATGAATAATATGATACAGTTTGGGTATTTGATATGGCGAAATAGGACACAATGGAAAACTCAAGAACACACTGGAAGGATGAGAATAACGGCGCTGGTAAAAGAACTGCGACTGTACCGGCTGAAGGTCGCGCGGGTCTCTGCTGCAGTGCACGAGCAACGGGACATCACTACCGCACCGGACGGAGCGCGAGGCGGGGGCGGGGCAAAATGACTGGCCATTGATTCTATCCAAAAGTTTGATCTAAATTGACCATGGTTGCAAAATATTGGCCAAAAATACGCAAACACTACGAAATATGAAAGTAAGATGAAAAAGAAACATTCTATTGCCTTATACTGCAAGACTAAAACAAAATAAAACTGTCAAAACTCACCTTTTCAGCGACAACGTCCGAACAGATCACCCGCGTAACAGAAAGACCGCAAATGGAAGCACGATCAACTTCTAACTGCTGGAGTGGAAAATTCCATTCTACACATGCAAATTGTTAATGTGTGTCCTTCCCTGCACACAAATAACACGCTACGGTAAAAAATAGACCACAACTCCTTTTATAGCTCAGAAATTCATACAAGACCAGCTACCATCGTAACATATTCTGTAAGAAACATATTCTATCCCTAACTTTCAGCTTTCGTTTTAAAAAACAAAATCGCAGATTTATAGCTAAATTTTTATATGCCGTAGTGATTTTAAGTTACTACTTTTGGTGAGGTAGTGACCTTGACCCTGAGGCTTTCCGTTTAGATCAAAACACACGATCGTATTGGTTTTGGGTCTGCGGAAAATGGAGTTACAACGATGATCAAATAATTTGCATGATGTTTTATTATAGTTATGATTATTCTGTGAGCGCACCAATCCTTAGGTGTATAAAGTTACAACTTAAAATACAATTAGTGATAACTGTAGACTTTTCAGTGGACTAGAACCTTTTTAAGGGAATGCGATGTAGTCAACCATTTATCATGTCCCAGATCAAGCCGCCATTTTTCCACAAATTTGCAGAATTTTTGCCAAATTCTGAATAGAGTATTCACATCAAAGATTTAGTTTTATCTGTATTATTTCTTTCATCATTTTATTTCAAATTAAAACCAACATCACCATTCAAAACCGTATAGTTTATTGACTGTGAGTATATTTAGTGGGGTACCCCCACAGTACCCAGTTTCTGAGACAGACCCAAATACCAGCGCGATGGACTAGTCCTTATCCTGTTGTCTTTCCAACTCTTCTCTGCTCCACATTGGTTCGAAGTCGTACAGAATACTTTCCATCACTGATGAAGCTGGCAAATCTCGAAATTAATCTAAATTGGAATGATATGGCGACCTGGCCGCTGTGTAAACAGTTTTCAAAATGGCGGCGCTGACACTTCACGTTTGAAGTCTCGAACAAGTCTCGTGAAGATCGCGCAGATAAGCGACGCCTGCTGTGGACCAAACGAACTACATTCAACATGGCTAAAAACCGAAAAGGCCAAGTTTAAAAATGACTTCAGTTCCCCTTTAACTTCCTCAGCGTCCTTCATGCTGCCCAATGAGAACACAGAGACGTCCACCGCTATAGACTCACTGTTAAATTTAGGGCCGTGATTACTGGCTGGAAAAAATGCTGTGTGTGTGTGTGTGTGTGTGTGTGTGTGAGAGAGAGAGAGAGAGACCAATAGTCCCCAAAAGAATACCAGTATCAGACAGAGTTGGCTTTGTGAGGACATTTGGTTGGTCCCCATGAAGATTTTCATTCACTCACTCACACACACACACACACACACACACACACACACACACACACACACACACACACAGAGCAAGCTCTCTGTCCTGCCTTTTCCTGTCTGTCCACTCTAGAATGCTCTAGATTGTTCCACTGTGTGGAAAGGTGTGTCTCTTTTATCTGCGTATGGCAAGAGTCTCTCTCTCTCTCTCTCTCTCTCTCTCTGTACTTCAGTGACCCGAGTAAACAGTGATGAATGAATGACAGCGACATGCTTTTATTACTCCGCTGTTTAACTTGGTGTGGTGGCCCTTTAAATGGAGCTTTATTTATTAGCTTGTTTGTTTGCTAGTTTGAGGCTGCTCGTTGCCCCGGCAACTACGGTAACAAATGTGAAAGCATATGTTCCTGTGCTCATGAGTGTATTCATGACAGCTATGATGTACACACATACTGGTGATGTGAGCGGCTGCTGATTGTGCTGACTGTAGGGTCGAGCTGAAAAGCTCCATTGTGGCCTCCGCTGCAGCTGAAGCTTTGTTCACATGCAAATCGCACGCAGGACGTTCACGAGCATTTGCAAGCCTTGCCGCAGAATTTGAGCTGCATGTTGTGAGCCACAAAAGGGGTGTGCTTTACACACTCTGAGCAGCAACTGCTTTGGTGTGTGTGTGTGTGAAACCATGTGCATGGGTCTGATGGTGTCAGTGACTAAGGTGCCGAATAAGTGAGGAACTTTATCCACTGAAACAGTTTTCTGTTCAGATTCATGACTCATAGCCTTTCATTTCGGTCACGCGTATATGTCTTGTGTCTTCACGGTGAACTGAAAAATATCCAGAGTTCTATATATATTCTCTCTGACTCACTCTTTTTAACCGAGAATTCACACTGATGGATTGCGACGCGTCATCGAACATGTGAGTCGACTTTGCATCAGATAAGCATTTCTGCTTCTGTGACGTTCCTTAAGCACTACTGATGGGAATAGAGCCACAATGACACGTTTTATTACTCATACATACACATGTAGGCTGGACATGGTGGTCAAAGTCGGACCAGGTGTAATTACAACGCAGATTAGCTAAAAGTGACACGAAACAGTAGGAGAGTGAACATATCCCATGTGTTTGTGTTTATTCTAGTTCCTTATGTTGGTGTAATGAATATTATTATTGTACAGACATGCTGAAGGACAGCACAATAATAACACTGTAGTAGATTATGATTTTAAACATAGTTCCAAGCTTACAGGAAATAGCAGCGCATGGGCAGTGTTTTGTCGGGTGAGTAGCACGCCTCACGAAGCTGGTTCATCTGATCTGTGCGAAATAGAAGACTTTATGGTCACGTACACAGGTACAGTACAGTGAAATTCTTTTATTTTCATATTATAGCTTCCTTGTTAGGAAGCTGGGGTCAGAACATATCTCAGGTCTGACATGATACAGCTCTTGGCCTTGCTTAAAGCAGATACGCAGAGCCATGGCCTCACTTTCGTTTATAAATGCCTTGAGACCTCAAGAATAGCACAGGAATAGTTTTGAGTGCTAACAATAAATCTAAGATGGTAATTTTTACGATTAAAGTGATTTATATAGGTAGCGGTCTGAGTGAATGACCTTGATGTCCGTGACGTCACAGCAGGAAGGCTATCGGTCTCATCCCGGCTATTTCCGCTATACTAAAACACAGAGCTGACTGCAATTCCGATCCTCCATTTTGAGCTAGTTTATCGCCATGTCACGTAGATGTGTTGCTGGCGGGTGCAGCAACACGACAGAAGGTGGATTTACGTTGCATTCATGGCCCAAAAATGTTCAACTGCAAAGATTTGGATGCGTTTTGTGAGAAGTTCACGGGCACATTGGGCGCCTATGAAGTGGTCTCTCCTCTGCTCTGCACATTTTACTGAGGACTCGTACGAAACCTCTGATCTGTTGAGGAGCATTGGGTATAAGCCCGCATTGAAAGATGGTGCCATAACAACAATTAAAGGAAAATAAAACTACAAGAAAAAGAAAGTATTTATTTATTTATTTATTTATTTTAAAAAAGGAAAATAAGTTCACTTGCACCCGTTCTCCCGGCATGTGAGCTGAGGGTTGTTGCTAAAACCCGGGACAGAACGGGACGTGACATATTGCTCGGGAAGTGACCTCGCCGCGGTTGTTGCTAAAACCGGTGATGTCTCATCCCGGGTTTTAGTAATTGCCTGAGCCTAGCAGTAATGGCGGAGTACTCAGTATGGAGAAAATAGAGAAAGAGTGGACCAGCTGTCTTATTTCTGCACTGGATATTGCTGCCATCTCGCCCTTACGTGGAAGAAGCGAATGAATGGAGAACTGAATGAACAACTGAAAGTCAAGATTGTTTCAAAACAATCGACCACAAGATCGGCCTTCAAGAAGCGAGAACACAGACGGGTAAGAAACGACTTTCATTTGGATATAAAACAACAAAAACAAGAACACGTTATTTACCTGCATTTAGATTAATACATGTAACTTGTATTGTGTGTTTGCCTATGACCCTGTAGAACAGGATAAAGCGGCTAGAGATAATGAGATGAGAATGTGATTGTCTCAGTTCATCTGATTATTTAATTAGGGCCCGAGCCCTATGGGCGAAGGCCCTATTGTTCTTGTAAGAGTTCACTATTATTAGGGCCCGAGCCCTATAGGGCGAAGGCCCTATTGTTCTTGTAAGAGTTCACGATTATTATTCTTCCGTCTTCTTCTTCTTCTTTATTTTTCTCCGCTGTTGGGCCATTTTCGGGGCGCTTGCCATGGGCGAAAACGCACCAAATTTGGCACCAGTTCCGAGAATTGCCACCGCTACTCAGAACCAAAAGCCCAAACTTGGCCGGGGCTCAGGGCCTCTATAGCGCCCCCTAAGTCGTTGTGATTTTGGCCTCCCGCTTTAAGGTGCCTGGGTGCCGTGTAGTTTGTAGTAGTGGCATGCCATTTGGTACGCATATGTATCTCACTAAGCCGGACAAAAATGTAATGCCAATGCATTAGCCACGCCCAACAGGAAGTGAGGTAATTTCACTTTTGTTCAAAATGCATGGCCACGAAGACGGCGCAACTCCTCCTAGACCATTCATAGGAATGTCACCAAAATTGATACACATCATCTACAGACATGGCTGACAAAAGTTACTAAATACGTTTCACGTAGGATGAACCGTTCAGAAGTTATACGTCAATCAATTTTCGATGCAAAATTTTACATGCTTAAAAATTCATAACAAATCTTCTGATTGCTCAAAACTGCTCATACTTCACACGCAAATCACTCATTGGGCTTCTGACATGTTACCCAATTTCTGTGATATTTCGCCACTGGGGGCGCTATTTTTCGGCAAAAAATCCAATCTTTCCTCAAATTTGGTCAAACTTCACGGCCACCCTCTTACTACCTCCCATGTCATGTATACCACGTTTTGGGTATTTTCGTCCATGGGGGGCGCTGATTTTGGCTGACGCAATTGCTCCAAAACGGGTTTTTGGTAAATAATTCCATAATGCTTTCCCTTCACACCACTACCTTGTGATAGTACGTTGCTGTTGTAGACCCTTATTTTTCCAACTCATAATCGCTCATGTACAGCATAGCGCCACCTACTGACATGGGAAAAACCAGAAAATTTATTCTTCAAAAATCTATATCTCATCTTCTATTTACTCAATTGTCATCAAACTTCATACGCAAACTCTTCATAGCTCACCTGACAAGTACGCCAAATTTTGTGCACTTTCGCCCCTGGGGGTGCTGGTTATGGCAAAAATGATATTGCAGCTTCTGATTTGTCAAACTTGGCAAGCAAACTCTTTACAAGACCCTTATTGGGGCGCTTGCCATGGTCGACAACGCACGAAATTTGGCTCCTTTTTCTTCGACTGCCACCCCTACTGAGAACCAGAAGCCCAGATCCAGGCGGGCCTCAGGGCCTCTATAGCGCCCCCTAAGTCGTTGTGATTTTGGCCTCCCGCATAAAGGTGCCTGGTTGCCATGTAGTTTGTAGTAGTGGCATGCCATTTGGTACGCATATGTATCTCACTAAGCCGGACAAAAATGTAATGCCAATGCATTAGCCACGCCCACCAGGAAGTGAGGTAATTTCACTTTTGTGCGAAATGCATGGCCACGAAGACGGCGCAACTCCTCCTAGGCCGTTCATAGGAATGTCACCAAAATTGATAGACATCATCTACAGACATGGCTGACAAAAGTTCCTAAATACGTTTCACGTAGGATTAGCCGTTCAGAAGTTATACGTCAATCAATTTTCAATGCAAAATTTTACATGCTTAAAAATTCATAACAAATCTTCTAATTGCTCAAAACTGCTCATACTTCACACGCAAATCACTCATTGGGCTTCTGACATGCTACCCAATTTCTGTGATATTTCGCCACTGGGGGCGCTATTTTTGGGCAAAAAATCCAATCTTTCCTCAAATTTGGTCAAACTTCACGGCCACCCTCTTACTACCTCCCATGTCATGTATACCACATTTTGGGAATTTTCGTCCATGGGGGGCACTGTTTTTGGCCGACGCAATTGCTCCAAAACGGGTTTTTGGTAAATAATTCCATAATGCTTTTCCTTCACACCACTACCTTGTGATAGTACGTTGCTGTTGTAGACACTTATTTTTCCAACTCATAATCGCTCATGTACAGCACAGCGCCACCTACTGACATGGGAAAAACCAAAACATTTATTCTTCAAAAATCCATATCTCATCTTCTATTTACTCAATCTTGATCAAACTTGATAGGCACACTCTTAACAGGTCACCTGACATATCTCCCAAATTTTGTGAACTTTTGCCACTGGGGGCGCTGTTTTCAGGCAACAATTTATATCTCGGCTTCTGATTGGTCAAACTTGATCAAACTTGACACAACAACTCTTCATAGGTCCCTTGACATGTATACCAAATTTGGTGAACTTTCACCACTGGGGGCGCTCATTGCGCTGTTGCAGTTCCAGGAGAGGTGTTTACAATCATGAGGCACCAGGAGTATGTTGTTTTGGTTGCCTTAAACACACATGACTTGTGGGGAATGGGTAGGCAGTCGGGAGCAAGTGTTGTAGCGTTACATACAGACTAATAGATGTCTAACAGAAGACAATCCTATGTAGCTATAGCTTGGTGACTGATGAGGTAAATACATTAATTTGGTTGGGAAGCCATGGCATAAAATGTTCTGTCCATGACAACATCTCAGCGCACCGTGTACTCTGTGTCCAATTCTGTGCTTTGTCGCCATTGTGGGAGTAATGTCTCTTGCCGAAGAAGCTGTGGAAGGTATTTCGCGGGGACGCATGCCCCCGCCCCCCTTGGCCGCTGGCGCGAGGGCCCGTCGAGGCCGCTTGCGGCTTTAATTATTCTTCTTCCGTCTTCTTCTTCTTCTTCTTCTTCTTCTTCTTCTTCCGTCTTCTTCTTCTTCTTTATTTTTCTCCGCTGTTGGGCCATTTTCGGGGCGCTTGCCATGGGCGAAAACGCACCAAATTTGGCACCACTTCCGAGAATTGCCACCGCTACTCAGAACCAGAAGCCCAAACTTGGCCGGGGCTCAGGGCCTCTATAGCGCCCCCTAAGTCGTTGTGATTTTGGCCTCCCGCATTAAGGTGCCTGGGTGCCATGTAGTTTGTAGTAGTGGCATGCCATTTGGTACGCATATGCACTTTCGCCCCTGGGGGTGATGGTTATGGCAAAAATGATATTGCAGCTTCTGATTTGTCAAACTTGGCAAGCAAACTCTTTACAAGACCCTTATTGGGGCGCTTGCTATGGTCGACAACGCACGAAATTTGGCTCCTTTTTCTTAGACTGCCACCGCTACTGAGAACCAGAAGCCCAGATCCAGGCGGGCCTCAGGGCCTCTATAGCGCCCCCCGAGCCCCGTACAGTGCGAGACCCTATTGTTACCATGTGTCCAATTCTGTGCTTTGTCGCCATTGTGGGAGTAATGTCTCTTGCCGAAGAAGCTGTGGAAGTTATTTCGCGGGGACACATGCCCCCGCCCCCCTTGGCCGCTGGCGCGAGGGCCCGTCGAGGCCGCTTGCGGCTTTAATTAGCCTTTTACGTTTTATCAATGAAAATGCATGCATGTACATGTATGTTGCATAAGTTATAACACCTATCCTGTTTTAATGAGAGTCAACCCACAATCAATGAAGTCAAATCAGTCTTAGTTGAGCAAGTTGGTAACGGTATTTCTTACTTTCACCATAAATTTTTATTTATATGACTTTGGTCTATAGCTGTAAAAGGCCTCGGCCTTAAAGGAACAGTCCACCGTACTTCCATAATGAAATATGCTCTTATCTGAATTGAGACGAGCTGCTCCGTACCTGCCTGAGCTTTGCGCGACCTCCCAGTCAGTCAGACGCAGTCAGACACGCTGTCACGCCTGTTAGCAATGTAGCTAGGCTCAGCATGGCCAATGGTATTTTTGGGGGCTGTAGTTAGATGCGACCAAACTCTTCCGCGTTTTTCCTGTTTACATAGGTTTATATGACCAGTGATATGAAACAAGTTCAGTTACACAAATTGAAACGTAGCGATTTTCTATGCTATGGAAAGTCCGCACTATAATGACAGGCGTACTAACACCTTCTGCGCGCTTCGACAACGCATTGATATCTGAGCTCCGTATCAGTGCGCTGCCGAAGCGCGCAGAAGGTGTTAGTACGCCTGTCATTATAGTGCGGACTTTCCATAGCATAGAAAATCGCTACGTTTCAATGTGTGTAACTGAACTTGTTTCATATCACTGGTCATATAAACCTATGTAAACAGGAAAAACGCGGAAGAGTTTGGTCGCATCTAACTACAGCCCCAAAAAATACCATTGGCCATGCTGAGCCTAGCTACATTGCTAACAGGAGTGACAGCGCGTCTGACTGACTGGGAGGTCGCGCAAAGCTCGGAGAGGTACGGAGCTGCTCGTCTCAATTCAGATAAGAGCATATTTCATTATGGAAATACGGTGGACTGTTCCTTTAAAACCGGTTACCGCTGTGACGTCACACGCTCAGGGCTGGCTGGCTCGGCAGGGCAGCTCGAATGCCAACTTTGCAGTCGATTTTAACTCTCGAAATTTTTTTTTATTCCCATTTATGCAGCATACAAGAGTCAAGGATGGAGATACGATCCACTCAGAAATTTATTTAAAAATAAAGGTTCTGCGTATCTGCTTTAAGGGCCCAATAGCTGCAACATGCCAGAGCTGGGGCTTGAACTCATAACTTTCAGATTGCACCAGTGTAAAACCCAAAGAAACCAAATAAAACACTACATAAAAGTAATACATGTGCAAAACAAACAAATAATTAAATAAATGTGCAAATTCTCTAAAAAAAATTTGAGTCTCTGACCTGGGGAAAACGCTCCACTGAAACACACTGAGCTCTGTAGCAGCCCCTGAGGAGTCATTTTAACCAGAACGAGAATTACAAAGTCAGCAAAAATGTCTGTTTTCCACCAACTCTGATTTTTATGATGTGTATGATGTTATCAAACATTTCCATGATGCACATTCTCACATTTTTGCACCTCTTGTAAATATGGACCACAATTAAAAAATTCTGACATGATAATCAAACAAGCCATGGTGATCATAGCGTCTGTTTATGACACTTTTTTGAAAAGTAGAACGAAAGCGATTTACTGCAAATGTGAACATTAAGCACTCAGTTTTGAACCTCGTTTACTTTATTTTGCAGTGAACATCCTGGTGACCTGGGTCAGGTATTAAGGTTTGATTACAGTGTATTACATTATTATTATTATTATTATTATTATTATTATTATTATACCTCCCACAAACAAAGTTTGGGAGTATATAGGAATCGCCCTGTCTGTCCGTCTGTCCATGTGTCTTGTAAGCGCAACTCCTCCGAAACGGTTTGATGGATTTTGATGAAACTTTACACAGTTGCAGTATGCCACCTGAAGATTTGCATGAAGGAAAATAATCCCGCACCAAGGTCTTAAAGATACTTATTTTATTACATGTGTCATTTTTTTTTTTTTTTTGCGGTGCAGTTTCCATCAAATCCTGCGCTCTGATTGGCTGGCAAGCGGGCCTGTATCCTACGGTACGGACCCCGGTTACGGACCTCTGGTGACTCCCTCGTTCAGAACAACAACAAACAGTAGAATTTTTTGTCAACATTTATCTTTTTTTTAATAAGATTTATTTATAAGATTTTTATCAAAAATCTTATACATTTTGCCAGCATTTCTCAGGAGAATAGCATTAATTTTACAGCATGGATAGTGATAACGACAGTCTTCACAGCGAAAGCGAGTTTTACTACCCTGAGGAAGAAGAAATAAAAGAAAGCATTTCAGGAGAAAGCTAAAAACCTCTAACTGCTGCCAACACCGAGCAAAAACATGGCTGAATCCTGAATGACTCAATTTTGTATAAATAGGGGACTACATAGGTGGCAAAATGTATTTTTTTTTTCCCTGCCATGGAAGTGCACTTGTATACCGAGGAGGAAGCAATTTGCATTACAGCCGTGAATGAGGATTCAAAATAGCAATAATTTTACAGCATGGATAGCGATAACGACAGTGTTCACAGCAAAAGCGAGTTTTACTACCCTGAGAAAGAAGAAATAAAAGAAAGCATTTCAGGAGAAAGCTAAAAACCTCTAACTTGCTAACGCCAAGCAAAAACATGGCTGAATCCTGAATGACTCAATTTTGTATAAATAGGGGACTACATAGGCGGCAAAATGTATTATTTTTTTCCCTGCCATGGAAGTGCACTTGTATACCGAGGAGGAAGCAATTTGCATTACAGCCGTGAATGAGGATTCAAAATAGCAATAATTTTACAGCATGGATAGCGATAACGACAGTGTTCACAGCAAAAGCGAGTTTTACTACCCTGAGAAAGAAGAAATAAAAGAAAGCATTTCAGGAGAAAGCTAAAAACCTCTAACTTGCTAACGCCAAGCAAAAACATGGCTGAATCCTGAATGACTCAATTTTGTATAAATAGGGGACTACATAGGCGGCAAAATGTAGTTTTTTTTCCTGCTATGGAAGTGCACTTGTATACCAAGAAGGAAGGAATTTGCATTACAGCCGTGAATGAGGATTCAAAATGGCGGCTCGGCTCGGTTTTCCCTTTCAGGCGCTCTCGTTTTCTGTTAGAATTTGGTAAAGAAAAAAAATCAATATAGGGCGGCACGGTGGTGTAGTGGTTAGCGCTGTTGCCTCACAGCAAGAAGGTCCTGGGTTCAAGCCCTGTGGCCAGCGAGGGCCTTTCTGTGTGGAGTTTGCATGTTCTCCCCGTGTCCGCGTGGGTTTCCTCCGGGTGCTCTGGTTTCCCCCACAGTCCAAAGACATGCAGGTTAGGTTAACTGGTGACTCTAAGGCCAAGTTTACATTAGACCGTATCTGTCTCGTTTTCTTCGCGACTGCACTGTCCGTTTACATTAAACTGCCTGGAAACGCCGGGAAACGGGAATCCGCCAGGGTCCACGTATTCAATCTAGATCGTGTCAGCTCCGGTGCTGTGTAAACATTGAGAATACGTGGATACGCTGTGCTGAGCTCTAGCTGGCGTCGTCATTGGACAACGTCACTGTGACATCCACCTTCCTGATTCGCTGGCGTTGGTCATGTGACGCGACTGCTGAAAAACGGCGCGGACTTCCGCCTTGTATCACCTTTCATTAAAGAGTATAAAAGTATGAAAATACTGCAAATACTGATGCAAATACTGCCCATTGTGTAGTTATGATTGTCTTTAGGCTTGCCATCCTTCCACTTGCAAGTGGTAAGTGATATGCACTGGGATCACACACACAGCGGCTCAGTCCCGAATCGTGGCTCGTGCACTTCACTCGCACGCTCTGTGAGCTGCGCAGGGCCGGAGTGTGCACCCTCCAGAGGGCACTCGCTGTTCAGGGCGGAGTGATTTGGAGCACAGGATGCCTGCGGAGCCGAGCGTATCCGTGTATTGATGTTGCTGTGTGCACGCGAATCGTGTATTGGTGTTGCTGTGTGCACACTAATCGTTTTAAAAACGTTAATCTGATGATCCGCTGATACGGTCTAATGTAAACCCCACCTTAATTGACCGTAGGTGTGAATGCGAGTGTGAATGGTTGTCTGTGTCTGGGTCAGCCCTGTGATGACCTGGCGACTTGTCCAGGGTGTACCCCGCCTCTCGCCCGTAGTCAGCTTGGATAGGCTCCAGCTTGCCTGCGACCCTGTAGAAGGATAAAGAGGCTAGAGATAATGAGATGAGATGAGAAAAATCAATATTTTATTTACCAGCTTAAGGTCGGTCTTAGGGGTCGACTGATAATCGGCCTGGCCGATATATCGGGCCGATATTCTGCATTTTTAGGGTTATCGGTATTGGCCATGATTTCCACCGATATGCCGATAGCATGCCTTTTTGCAGCCATTTCGTTCCTAACGCGACTGTCACTGTACGTCCTTTCCTGCACTCACCTCTCCGAGTTCAAGAACACAGTCCCGCCCACCACAACATCTCATTTGTTTGGCACAAGAGATATAGCCAATTGACACGCGTAGCTAAACGCTGTGAACTGTTTCAAGGCGGCTGTACGGGCACTCGGGCAGAAGCGGCACAAGGGATACAGCCAATCAACACGCGTAGCTAAACGCTGTGAACTGTTTCAAGGCGGCTGTATGGGCACTTGGGCAGAAGCAGATCCCACTTCAAGGTAAGGACACGCTGCTTTTGCCGCAATAAGTCACAAACACACAAGTTGCAAAAGCACAACATCATTATATGTTTACATTCTTCATCTACTACTCGTTAAAATTGTCCATTTGCATCTGTGTAGCCAGGCAAACTTAGCTTACGGAAGGAAGCACTTGAATTAGCCTACAACCAACTAGTCTCGCTGAAACTACATGTAATGCTTCCTTCACTACAATATAATCCTCCTAAATTGGGAATATTAGGCTTGGGCATTAAAAGCATTCGAATGTAGATGGTTACTTGTTAAGTTGTTACATAATAGGGAGTGATAGCCTACTTTATGTTTGATTTTACTTTTTAAAAAATGCTGCAGGCAGCTCCCTACACTTGATTTGTTATTTAAAAACTACTTGAAGTTGGTAAGTCTTACTTAGTTCTTAGTGTAAAAGAATCCAGAGTGTATTTTCATTTATTTTCCACTGAAAATGGTGAGCTGTAATATAGTAGGGAGTGATTTATTTTTTTATTGGTGAATATTTATTTTATTATTATTTTATTTCTCATTTTATTCTAACTAATGTTTGACTTTATTGTACAAATGCTGCTGGCATCTCCCTGCACAAAATTTCATGTTCAATTTTACAATTAAACATACATTTCATGGATATGAAGGTCTGTGTCAGTGTGTGCTATGTTTAATTTCATGTGAATTATAATGTTTACATTTATAGGTTGCACGTATCGGTTATCGGCATCCCAATTCCATAATAATCGGTATCGGTATCGGCCCTGAAAAAAACATATCGGTCGATCCCTAGTCGGTCTGCAGGGCTTGAAATTCGCAGTGGTCTGGTTGCCCGAGGCGACTTAATTTGTCATTTGGCGGGTAATTCCTGTCACTAGCCAGCCCAGCTGGCTAGTTGAAAATAAAAAAAATATATATGAAGTGAAGATTCAGACTAGGGCTGTGCGATATATCGAATATACTCGATATATCTCCGAAAATTCTGCGTGAGATACATATAATTATTATATCATAACTATCAAGTATTTTATGGTCGTCTGCCGACTTGCGTTTGTTTCATGTTTGTTGCGTTTGTTTAAAACGTTTTCCGGTGGTTTTCTCCTTGTCCCTCAGGCAGTAACATGAGAGGCTGCCTAAGGGTAAAAAAAACCCAATAATGTCACACACTCGCCAACCAATCCCGGGCGACATCTCGGTGCTGAAAGGAACTTGCGGGAAGATTTCCTAGTTTCGGTTTACAGCGCTGACTCAGTTCGTGCAATAGCTGGTGTTGCATAGGCTACCCTGTAAGCTCTGTCAATTTCAGCCACAAATTAAAAATGGAAGCGGACAAATTGGTTCCTAAAAGAACTAGTAAGGGGTCAGTCATCTGGCATTTTTTTGGATATCGCAAGGAGGACGTGGAACAGCAAATGCCAATTTGTAAACTGTGCAAAAAAAAAAAAACAGTATCAAAATACTCGGGTCTTGAAATAAATGCACATTAGTCATGAACAATTTTAACTACTCTCTTTTGTGCTATTTTTGACTGAAGTAAAATTCATACATGAACAAATTTTGGCTAGTTGATTTTCTGTTTGGCTAGTTACTTTGGAAGGTAGCTAGTCCGGCTGGCTGGTGAAAAAATATATGAATTTCGAGCCCTGGTCTGTATGGTGAAATACCGTGACCGAGGTCTAGAGGGCCTCGGTCAGTACTTTCAAGACCTCGGTCACGGTATTTCACGATACGGACCTCCCAGCTGGTAAATAACATATATATATCTGGTGATGTGGCTCTTCCTAGACCTGTTTTACCCTGGAAATGATACCACATTGTAGCAAATGGCTTTAGACCCCATATATTATTGAGATGAATGACTAATAGGAATTTGAATCATGGTGTTGCAGGGGTATCGTTTTTTAAGTTCACACACAATTCCAGTTTACAAATTTTGTTGCAAGCAGGGGGTATTCTATAGTGAGTTTACTCACAGTTCTAGTTATTATTATTATTATTATTATTATTAGGCCATCCTTAAAAAAAATCCGTTTCCTGTCCACCGGGTGAGCAAAAAAATTTTCAGTCGGGAGGGAGGGATTTTTTTATTTTATATATATATATATATATATATATATATATATATTAGTGCTGTCAAAAATGTCGCGTTATTAACGCGTTAACTTGACTTAATTTTAACGGCGATAATTTTTTTATCGCGAGATTAACGCTCTGTGACATGATGCTACGCCCCGCACAGCCAAAGTCCTCTGCCCTCCCCCGAAGAGCCACGGTGCTCGGCTGGTTTCGTTTTCCCATCGGCGGCTCCAGCCCCACTTTGCAGTGGCTGTGACAAGACGTGTTATGCTCTGCAATAAAAAAAAAACATTGGTACAACCAGTGTTCGAACTATGCCGATATTTTCGGGGAGGTCCCTTATTTTCCCTTGGGGGGGGTGCTTGCGCTTGTCTCAGAGCGCGGCTCTCCATCGCGCGCTCACTTCGGATATGCAAATGCTTCCCGTTACACACGATTGCTATGTCAATAAACATCTCATCTCATCTCATCTCATCTCATTATCTCTAGCCGCTTTATCCTGTTCTACAGGGTCGCAGGCAAGCTGGAGCCTATCCCAGCTGACTACGGGCGAAAGGCGGGGTACACCCTGGACAAGTCGCCAGGTCATCACAGGGCTGACACATAGACACAGACAACCATTCACACTCACATTCACACCTACGCTCAATTTAGAGTCACCAGTTAACCTAACCTGCATGTCTTTGGACTGTGGGGGAAACCGGAGCACCCGGAGGAAACCCACGCGGACACGGGGAGAACATGCAAACTCCGCACAGAAAGGCCCTCGCCGGCCACGGGGCTCGAACCCGGACCTTCTTGCTGTGAGGCGACAGCGCTAACCACTACACCACCGTGCCGCCCCTCAATAAACATCATTTTGCCAATATTTTAGAGACCCCCCAACATTTCCCAAATCATGTTTTCAAGGGATCTCATGTCTGTTTCAGGGGATCTCGGATCCCCCGAGTACCCCCGTAGTTCGAACGGTGAGCAAGCCCATTCACTTTTTTATGCTGATAAGAGAATTACAATGGTTTTTCATGTGACAAAAATGTGCGATTAAATTGCGATTAATCGCGAGTTAACTATGACAGTCGCGACATTAATCGCGATTAAATAATTTTAATCGCTTGACAGCACTAATATATATATATATATATATATATATATATATATATATATATATATATGGATGGATAAGAAATCGCAATGCTGTGTTTGCTTTTTCTTTCAGTACTTTTTTATTACAAAAGCAGACACATTTAATAAAATATGACGGTTTAATCAACTGAAACTTGTACAAAAACTTTAATATTATTATAAAACCTACTGTGCAGGAACAGGCGTCACCACAGACGGTCCTCAGCATTTCACTGTCTCTTTGATTATGTCCTGGCGGCCGTCTAAATACCACAAGCAGTTTGTAATGTTCATTACTACATTTGTTCCTTCAGTTTGGCCAGTATATCTAGATAGACAAGGTCCTTCTCTCTGGATGTCTTTTATAATTTCGTTGTGTAATTCGTTCTTTTTATTTGCTACAGACACAGTTTTTAATTCTGTCCAGCCAACCTGCATTAGTTCCGTAAACGCATTTTTTTGTTCAGTTCCGTTCTCATTTTGAATAGATCTTTTAGGCTCTCCTACAGATCTGTCAGGGTCATTAACAAAGTAGGTAATGAATTTCGCATAACAAAACTCAAAAGCTGTTTGTAACGTCTCGGATGGATCAAGATCAAACGAATTTTCCAGTAACAGTTTATGATGGTCCGACACACGGACTTTTTGTAGTTCTAAATCGAGCGTTAGGCCTAGTTCGGATGAAATTACACTATTAAAATGATCACTGAATGATTTGTTTTTCTGAATCTTTACTATTTTGTTGTTCGCTAGAATACCATTTTGCGATTTCACACTTAAGCAAATGTTTGAAAACTCCAGATCTCCTTCCTTCATGGTGGCTGCCATTTTTTTGTGCCGCACGGCGCATGCACAGAGCTGATTCGATTCTGTATAATGCGCGGAATGCGTAAATGTCAAGTTCGATTTTAGATTTACGAACCCAAAAAAAATGTCGAAAAACCGGCGTTAAAAAAAAATTTCAACCGCACAAACGGCACTCACCCGGCCAGTGGACCGGAAACAGAACATTTTTTAATAATGGCCTTAGCGGAGCGCCAGCGGAGCACCATACCTAAGAAAAAATGGTAAACCCATCGAGTCGATTTTTTGTGGTGTGTCCGTGTACGTGTACCACCACTCATACACACCGCCTCGTGGCCAGTGTGAGTAATTACCAGTCATACACACCGCCTAGTGGCCAGTGTGAGTAATTACCAGTCATACACACCGCCTCGTGGCCAGTGTGAGTAATTACCAGTCATACACACCGCCTAGTGGCCAGTGCTAGCCAGTAAAGAAATAAAACAAAAGAGACTGGCTATGATATAAGAAAATTCTACAACCCAGAAACAGATGGGAGCTCCACTTTTAGGCAGTGCCTAAATCTATATATTATTATTATCTCATCTGGCCAACAGGCGATGAACTTCTGCCATCATGTGTTGTCTGTCGTCCGTCCGGCATCGTCCATGATTCACGAAAATCGCTTCTTCTCCCTCACTTCTTTACCGATTTTGATTCTTTCTGGCATGTAGGTAGGGGAACTTAGGGTGCGTATAACTTCTACCCACATTTGCTAAATTACAATTATGAATGAAGTTATGGACTAATTAAGCCTTAATGAGCAGTTCAACAAAAAATCGCTTTTTCTTGGTCAGTTCTTCACCATTTTGGATTCTTTCTGGCAAATAGGTCGCAGTGTTTGAAATACCCATCTGCAGTCTGCATTTTGCAGAATGATTTTCAAGATTGCAGAAGAAAAATTAAACAACCTGCAATTTTGCAGAATGAAAAAATCAGGCTCGGGATTCAATGGTTCTCAATTTAGCAAACTAGCGGCGCTGTAAATTAACTGAAACCTGCGCCGCGCGAACCTGATGGCGTTTTCCAGGTCAAAGTTGAGCAATATTTATGTAATACTGATGAAAGGCGACGACAACTAAATAAGGGCAGTTGCCATTTTCCGATGTAAGATTTCGTCACTTTTAGTACTCGCCGGGAAGACCCGACAACTACCTCGGCAGTGTTTGACAGTTTCCGCCATGCATCTCCCAGAATTCAATGCGGCACAACAAACATGGCTCCCAAAAAGAGGATTGTTTCTTCGGGGCAAGAGTCCGACAAAAACGCCAAGAAAACAAGGACGATTTTGTCGTATCTCGGCAAAACCGGCAGCCAGCGTGACTCCAACAACAACAGCGACAGATCACGCGTCCGCAAGGGGGACAAAAATGAAGACTGTCGCTGTTATAATATCAAGTCAAGTCAACTTTATTGTCAAATATGCTATACATGCTCGACATACAGCACAGATGAAATATCAGTCCTCTCTGACCCACGGTGCAAACAGGCAATGCAATAAATGAGCAATTCCAGCGTTATGGACGTGACACTTGAACTCAAAATGGCAACAAATGACCCAGTGCATGTTTTATTGTCTCCCAGTATTTAAACAGGTGTTGCATATTTTAAGGCTGTACCATACTGGAGAAGTGATAGAACAAGAACAATTCCCATAGTACATCTAGGGCATGCCAGAAAACGCCAATAAAAGATGCGTTATGGATGTGACAGAAAAAGTATCACTTTTCTTGGGTGACTGTACATTTTTATCAAACTCTGTGAAATTGTAAACCTAATGTCGAAATGGAGATATCCGTTTGATAGAGGGGTCCAAGGTGAATATTAAAAAAATCTTTGTTTAAAATATTTTGTATTTCATGCAGAGTTTTGGAAGGAAAAGTCAGCGTTATGGATGTGACGAAATTCTGTTACGGATGTGACGCGAGACATAGCATATGTTTAGAAAATCAGCAATTTAACCACCATAACCCTTTGAAAAACTCTCTAAATATCAGCTAAAACTATCAAAGTTCTTAAATAATATTTAGGATGGCTATTGTTTTGCTGTTTTGTGGATTTTAGCATACATTTCTGTGGCTTGTGGGAATAATATAGAATTGTACATGATCAAAATTGATTTTAGCTTGGGGTTTACATTATAAGAAAGAAAGACTGACAGTGACATATTAGGTTGGTTACAAATTGGTTCAACTTATTCACATCTGTAAAATACAGGCCTAGGTGATATCTCTGGGAGTGGTTTTGATGTATTACATGTTGCTTTATTTTTGCATGGTGAGGTTGACATTTACATGGAATTGCAAAATAGAATAATTGAAAAAACAAACAACAATATAAACAGTATAAACCAGGGGTGCCAGGGTGAAATTGGTCAGGGGGCCAGATTGTTTTCAAGTGGGACCTCAGGGGGCCGCATTACCGGCGTGACAAGACCAAACACTAAACAAATAGACATACTGTTTGATATCATTTATGAATATAAATATTATTTATAAATGTTTGTTTTTTTAAAATAATAAAAAAACAACAAAATGGACAAGGACACATAAAAACACAACTAAACTGTAAATTACTTTGATCAGATTTATTGACAACTTGCACATAAAACCATGTCAATACACAGGCCTAATTAGGCCAATTAAAAAAGATGGCCCTAAGTAGCCCTAAAGAAGTCAAAAGATGTGCCAAGGTTAAGTACTCCACCAACAGGCCAAGTGACTAAGGCCCTGTCCACACGGCAACGGATTCAGGTGACTCCGATACAATTGCTTATCGTTTAGGCCTGGCGTCCACACGGCACCGGCGTTTTGGGTGCCCAAAACGCAATCTTTTTGAGAACGGGTTCCAGAGTGGAAAGATCTGGCAACGTTGCCGTTGTGAAGTCGTCTGGATGAGTAGAACGGATTTGTTTACGATGACATCACAACCACATGACTGTGAGTGCTTCACGCCAGGTAGAAGTGTAACGAATATCACCAGGAAAAAGCCTTACAGAGCACTAGTGAGAGTGAAACACGAGCTTGGATATTATTATTATTATTATTATTATTATGTTCAGTGTTAGTTCACAGTAGTAATGCAAGAAGCAGAATAGTGACAGTAATAGTGAAGCAAAAACATGCAATTGTACAAACACTGCAGCTCTACAGCAAAATATTCATTTATGAAATGGTCTGATTCTTAACACCAGTAGTGCCAATGATCTTCTCATTGCGATGCGAGTTGTCAACAAATCCTATAACTTGGTTCATGAAACGCGCTTACAAAATATTTTCACTGTGAATATTTATTGTGTAATGGTGCAATCCCGCCAGCAAAAATAGGGGAAAAAAGGAGCGATCTCACCTCTTCAGATGTTGATTTAAGTCCGACAATACATTCCTTAAAAAGGGCATAGAGGAGCAAATTAATCCAATTTATTCTGGACCATTAAAGACGCCGCCTTCCGCGTAGAATCATACGTCATCCTCGCCGCCATATTGGATAGGTCAAAGCGGAGAATAAAGATTAGCTGCGTTTAACTGTACCAACAGGTTTTCTGTCCAAACGAGATCACATGGGATTACCTTTCACAGGTGAGACTGGAAAAATACTTTTCATTGTATTTGGTCATTATAATGTAATTTTACAAACAGATTTTCCTGACTTTGTGGCTAATATGAAGTCTTGCGCATAATAGTTTATGCGCATGCGTCGTTACTTCTATTGTTCTGGTGTCTCCGAAGGGACCGTCTTATAGCGCCCCTAGAGGTGTGGCATGTGTATTGCATCGTTTTCAGCAAGCGTTGCGTTGCCATATGGACCTGATATTTTACTGATTGTTGCCCATTTGGACGCGATATATTTTTAAATAACATCTCGTTGCCGTTGTCGTGTGGATGTAGCCTAAATATTCACTAGAACTTAATAATAAAAAGACATAAATAACAGATGGTACATTAACTTAAACAACTCCCACAAACTCCCACTCCCACAAACATACCCTCCCAATCATTACTTCACAGCACTATGTTACATGGGCAGACAAGCCAGCTACATTTTACATGTCGAAGCCAGAAGCCTTTTATTTTTCACCAGCTTGTCCACATTGGGGGACAGGCTCTGGGCCGTAGCTATTTTCATGACATCATTGAGATGTCCATGTGTCATACGATTGCGCATTTTCGATTTATTAATATTCATAACTGAAAATGCCTGCTCACATAAATATGTTGTCCCAAACATACAGAGTATTTTACCTGCAAATGCAGTGATAGTCGATAGTCGGGTACTCAGGTGGCAACAATTGGTAGAATGATTCAATACCAACAGATTTGTACATGTCCTTCAACCGCGTGCAGCATTGCAAGTCTATCAGTTCCATTTGCGTCGCCTCGGGGACCTCGGAAGCATCCGTGGTGAATGGAGAGCCAAAAAACGCAAAGTCCTTTTCCAGTTCAGTGAAAACCGTGAATCGATTGGCAAACTCGTGCATGAGACCGGAAAGCAAGTTTGCATACTTGTCCATGCTCTGATGACTGACAGACAGAGATTTCAAACAGGGGAAGTGGGCTGCATTGCGCTGACAGAGCTGTGCCTTCCATAACGCAAGTTTACGTTGAAACGCATGGACACCGTCGTAATACTCGGTAACGAGTTTGTTGCGACCTTGCATATTAACATTCAGTAAGTTCAGGTGTTCGGTAATGTCCACTAAAAAGGCAAGGTCCCTGGTCCATTTGGTGTCGTCCAATTCCTCCACAGGCTTCCCTTTAGCCTGCATGAACTCGGCTATCTCTTTGCGCAATTTGTAGAACCGTTTGAGCACTGCGCCTCGGCTCAACCAACGCACATCGGTGTGATAGGGAAGGCCCTGGTGGATGTCATTTTCAGATAATTTTAAACAGTCTGTGGCGCGAATTGGACCGATGCAAATGGCAGGCGCCATCAGGCAAATCTCCGCCTCTGACGTCAATGCGATCGGCAGTGAAAGACAGGTAATTGTTCTGTAATAATTGTTCGATGGGGTGCGGCAGACATTGATGGCTCTCTGCCGGCCGAACGATTAGAGGGCCATCAGCAAGGGGGCTGGATTAGATGTTCATTCGGGCCGGATCCGGCCCGCAGGCCGCCACCATGGCACCAGTGGTATAAACACTCTAGATAGGAACTGGACATAGACTAAACACTCAGACAAACAATATAAACAGTATAAATAAACAGTAGAAACACTAGATAAGAACAAGACATAGACTAAACACTCAGACAATATAAACAGTGTAAACACTAGATAAGAACTACACACAGACTAAACACTCAAACAGACAATATAAACAGTATAAACACTCTAGATATGAACTAGACGCAGACTAAACACTCATATATCCATACATATACACACACACACATAAATTGGTTCAAATAACCAAACAGTCAAGGGCACTTGAGGTATAGCAGGTAAACATGAAATAAGCAGTATAAACAAACTAGCAGCTGTTAAGATGAGGTAGTGCGGAATAGTGCAAATGAGCGAGATAAAGTGAGATGTGCGGTCCCTGAGTTCAGTGTGTTAATGAACAATGAGATGTATGTATGTGTGTGTGTGTGTGTTGGGGGGGGGACTGTGAGGATGACATGTCAGATGCTGAAGGGGGGTGTACGGGCAGAATCTGTGGCAGGGGGCAGAACAGGGAGGGAGTTGAGCATCCTGACAGCCTGGTGAAAGAAACTGTCCTTGAGCCTGCTGGTTTTGGCCCGGAGACTCCGCAGTCTCCTCCCTGACGGCAGCAGGCTGAAGAGGCTGTGAGATGGGTGGGTGGGGTCACCTGCAATCCTGATGGCTTTGCAGGTTAGGCGGGAGTTATAGATATCCATAAGAGAAGGGAGAGAGACACCAATGATCCTCTCAGCTTCTCTCACGATGCGCTGCAGAGTCTTGCAGCCGGACACGGTGCAATATTGTTGAATCATGCAAAATTATACTGATATTATATCCCTTTTGAAGACAGCAACAGTATTTTACCTTTATTCATAGATACTTTTGAATATTTTGTTTTCTCATACCAAGCTACACTAATACATGCTTTGTGTACATGTTCTGTTTTTTTTTTTACTAGTGCTGTCTTGCCTATGGTGCAGACTAGCACAAAGTAAAACAGTTGCCCTGCAAGCTCATAGGTTCAGTTAAGTAGCTCTCAGTTCTGCCGTGATTAGTTTGTACCCAGTTCTCTGTTGTTAGTTTCGAGCAGTGAAGCCCCTGCAGTCGTTCTCCGTTCAGTTCCTGACCTTGCACTTTAGAAGCCAGGCAAACACAATGAACCCAAACGTCTTTCCATTTGCCAGTTGGGTTTTATTCCTTAATGGCATCAATTCTTTGCATCATCGTAAGATGTAACAGAGTGTAGAATTGAAACCTTGCTTTCAGTTTAAAACTACAGGTTGCAGATGCAAACACTGCGAATGAAGTACATTTGAAAATGAAAAGTACTTGAAAAGTACATTTGAACATGAAAATGAATGTTTTGTTTCTTGAAGAACAGTTGTGTTCTATTTTTTATTGTGGTGATCCCTTTATTAGTATGTTGTGTGGAAGGATAACGTGTGGGTGTGATAACTCGTACATTTATGAATTAGTTGGTAAACTTCAAGTTGTAGTAGCCCGTAGTGTCAGGGCGAGGGGGATGAAAGACCTGCGGAGGTATCATGGAATGATAACTTTGCTGCAGAGAAGGATCTGTGAAGACTGAAATTAAAAATAGAGTGAGAGAATAAAGAATTACAGTAATGCTATGAGTTGTAAAGCAAGATATGATGTAAATATAGGCATTATTAGGTTGAGAAGGGTGTAGTATGGAGGCTTGTGTATTTGCAGAAAATATTTCCAAATTGCAGAACAAAATTTTGACATTCTGCAATATTGCAGAACACTGGAAAAAAGTATTTCGACCACTGGGTCGGTATTCCGAGGGTGTATAGAGCTTCTATATATAGCTTGTGTATCGTGTATATAGCTTATATACACAATATACAAGCTATATATTGAAGCTTTGGAGGTGGCGGAGTTGAGGATGTTAAGGTTTGCGATGGGAGGTTGGACAGGATAAGAAACGAGCACATCAGAGGGACAGCACATGTGGAGAGCTTGGGAATGAAGCTAAGAGAGATGAGATTGTGATGGTATGGGCACATCCTGAGAAGAGATGCAGAGCATGTGGGAAGGAGAATGTTGAGGATGGAGCTGCCAGGCAAACGAAAACGAGGAAGGCCAAAGAGGAGATACATGGATGTGGTGAGAGAGGACATGAAAGTGGCAGGTGTGGTAGAGAAGGATGCAGAAGACAGTGAGCATTGGAGACGAAAGATCCGCTGTGGCGACCCCTAATCGGGAGCAGCCAAAAGTAGAAGAAGATATCATGTATATAGCTTGCAACATTTATTGCACAAGGTGGCCCAGTTTAGATCATTCCTTCTGGACTAGACAGGGCCATAGTGAGCTACGCCGTCATTGATGGTCTCTTTGTTATTATTATTATTATTATTATTATTATTATACTGAGCATGTTTTATGGAAATGGACACATAAAGCCTGTCCATTTCAGAGTACAAGTGCAAATAACAGATAAATAGAAACTGACAGGGACTAAAACGACCTTTTTCTGTCACTCAGTCACTTTTAGTATCTGCTTTATCCTGATCAGGGTCACGGTGGACTGTCCCGGGAACTCAGGACATGAGGTAGGAGAACAGCCTGGATGGGATGGCAGGCCATCGCAGGGCTAATAGTTTTGGCTCTAAAATCTGTTTGGCTGAGCCTCATTCAAAGCTGTTGTAAAATCCTCAATATACACTTGCCTGTGAGCACATCCCAAACATTTTACACTAATCTAACCGTTACACTACAACCATCACTGTGTCCATAGAAGATCCTGATCTTAACATATGTTAGCTTAGTCTGGTTAACACCAGACCATATCACAAGTGAAATATGGTCTGGAATCCGCCTATTGAATTTCTCGTAGGGGAGGTGTGGTTTACGATTGTCAACGGCCGTTTATTGGACGTTGCGAACGTCTATCATTTGGCGTATACGTAGCCCATGGCCAATCACGGCAGTTGTACCCGGTGACGTAGTTAGAGCGACGAAGAGGCGAAGAAAGACTGTAACGCCAAACGCTGTTCTTTTTTTAAAACAAACTTTCGCTCTAAACTATTCAGAACAGTGTCTAAAGCTTGATCGAAAGTTTGGTTCGTATCGCTCGCCGCCATGTTAAATGTGATCCGTAAACAGTCCCAAATAAACTACAAGCTTCCGTTTGTCGAGTAGTACGCGTCACCGTCTTTCCACCCCTCCCCACTCTCTGATTGGCTCCCTAACTCAGGCGAGCCTTTAGACCATAGTTTCCATGCTGTCTTTTCAGATCGGAACGATTATGCAAAGCAGCATGGGATTTCCCAGGCTAATGTTAGCTTACTATTCACAGATTACATTGGCGAAGCAGAAGAATTGTTTATTACCAGTATTATTAATAATAAATGAAATGATGAATTGAATCCCGGATGTTATCATATTGTTATTGTCATGACTTTGCGTCACACCTAAAAACACCACTGTAATCATGCCGTTAGTTTCATCATGCTGTAAATCATTCTATTGCATTTTATATTTTACTTTATTACTGTGACCTCAAAATGACCTGAATATAATCACTCAGATATGAGTTTCAGAAAGAAGCTCAAGCACATAATGTTCCGTGTTTACAGCTGGTGTAGTATTGCTCCACTCTTTGTAAAAAAAAAAAAGTGACCTGAAGAGAGAAAAAAAGATCTCAATTTGTTCTGAAAAGATCCGAAGTGTTAAGGGAGTATTTGTGCCTCCCAGAAACTCCGTCCTCGAAGTGGTGTAGCCTGAAGCATCTGTCGTTAGATCATTAGAGGCGCAGTAGGGGCACGTCTGCGGCTGTCTGAAACAAACTGCCTTCAACAAGAGCGAGGCCCCGAGCTCCTACTCCACTTTTCACTCGTTCTCTCCCACACTGCGTCTCTCCCTCTGATCACTGGTGGGCTGCTTGCTTTTACACTGTTTTGATGAACTCCTGAAGAGTAACAGCAGTCCTCGTTCCTAGTGGATTTAAAAAATATTCCAGAACTTTTTAATGTGTGAACTTCTGCGCTGTCATTTAACTCCATCTACTTTCACAGCTTGTTCACACTTTCTCTTAAGAAGGTGGCAGATGTGCAGCCCATTAAGGTTATTACGGTGTTCGTGCTACATTAGGTTTCAGCTTTGTGTGTGAAAGGGCTGGGTGGTTTAACTGCACTGGTTTGTTTTCTGGTGGAAATGGGCTGGACGAAGAAGGCTGGTGTAGAAAAGATTGACTGTTTCACTGCGAGTTTTTCCTCGCTCGGTGGAATACCAGGTGAAGTCTCAGGTTCACTGTGGAAGTATGACAAAATTTGCCTTTTTAAACCCTTGGAATGGCAGTGTACACAATTTGAGCTATTAGGAACCATGAGCCACGGATCACACTTTCCTACAAGACATCTTGGCCTGTCAAATAACCTGCGAGTCCATATGTTGTTGTCTGTATTTCCACCACTACGTCAGCTGTGAAATGAATTACTCTTCTTACCCAGGTACCATGTGAGCTGATCCAGGACATGCTTGTGGAGCAAGAATAGCGAAGACGATTAGCTGATCGAACACAATCGCACAGAATCGTCCTTGTTCATGTCTCTCACTGGAGTTGCTTCTCAACCAGCACGAAAAAACCTGCCAATGTTTCTTACTCTTTCTCTTTAAAGTGCATATCATCACGGGTAAATTCAGGAGCAAGATCAATGTAATTCTCCTATTTTATATTAAACTTTAGTCAAATATCTGTCACATTCTGCATTCTCTGCAATTTTTTTTACCTTGCGCAATACCAGAAAAATTCAGTTGAAATCAAGCCATTTGAGGCGAATTGGTCCGCCTCTGAAAAAACTTGGCATTTGGATTTCCCGGTAAACATTGATTTTCGTGACGTCATCTGCGGGACGCCTCCCTCTGAATCCTACGTCAGCGCTGGTTTGTTTATGAGAAAACGACCTGGTGGTTTTCTGCAAATTTCTTCAACGTTATTGCGTAATTATTAAAATGGTTAACAGATGTATCGTAGGAGGGTGTAGCAACACCAATCTTGATGGGATTAGTACTCATCGTTTCCCAAAAGACCGGACAATGAGAGAGAAATGGGAGCGCTTGGTCTACACAGGCTGTGCACTGAAACCGTGCAAAGCTCGCACAGCCTGCTCGCGCTTCCGCAGATAACGTCACGATTCTGGCTCCAGACTCCCTTGGGATTTTTCCAGACGCGTTTTGTTATTTTATTTTTTTCTGCTGTAGACAGATGGCCTTGTGCAAAATTTACCCTTCTGGATGAGTGTGTAAAGGGACATTCTTTCATATAAAAAAAACCCGAAATTGGTCCAGAAGATGCACTTTAAGCGATCTTTTTCTGACAGATGTAAGAGGCAACATTTACAGTTTTCTCCCTCACTTTTATGTTTCCAATGATGTAGCTTTATATTATATTCTTTTCCATATGCTTATCACTAATCACCACCTGAAACTCCTCCTACTTCCACAGGTTACATGTTATACTGTATGAAAGCAGATTTGTTGCTGTGCCGTGTCGTCTTGTTCTGTGGAAGACCTCTGGGCCCAATAAGGAGAGAGAAATGAACATATCCATTCATTTAATGAAAACTAGAATAAAATTATACACATCAAATCACTACTACACTTCCAACATTTAAAATTTATGCTCAGCTAGAATAAGTGTTTCTAAGTGTTATTAAAGCTAGACGGCCTTTCGATTTCATAAAATCGGTGAAATTTAGTTCCCTCTGAAGTTATTTAATTTGAGGGGATTCCCGAGCAAATAATGTTCATGAAATCGCTCGCTTCGCGCAGTCAAGCAGACAGAGGAAGTCCGTGTGCGCATGCGCAGGTTTACCTTCTTTTGGGTTTTACAGCAGCTGGCATCCACAGTGTTGCATTACTGCCATCTACAGGTTTACCTTGACCGTGCACTGACAGTTCCATCATTCTGTCACTAAACAAACAGCTGATCACACCGAGGTGCTCGCTGACCGCCGATATTTATTAGCTTGGTCCTGCGTTTCCTTTCCTTCGCAACATAACATCTTTTCTTCTCACTTTCCGTTACTGTAGTCGGTCTTTCACGTTTCATTCGCACGCTCACGTACGACATTTTTCTCTCCTGTTTCAAATTTGTATCCCACAATGCCTTGCGCAAACGGGGAAAGCCCACCACATCATGCATGACATAGTATCTTGAATTGGATCATGGTGAAGCAGGAAAAAATAGCGGAAAATTTAGGGCGACGTGGCCATAAATTCATTAATTGTTCTATTTAAAAAATAATAACAATAAAATTGGAAGTCTGTGATTCGAATTCAGTAGCTTTCAGGCCACTAAACAAAAATAATTGGGTGTCGGGGAAAATTATTTTTATGACCTACACTTGAAAAATCTGAAAGGCAGTCTACCTTTAATAGCTGGTAGAAACAAAAGAAACAAAATTTAAAATAAATACAGTATATGATAATGTGTAAAATATAATATATGTACTGTAACTACAGTAGATTGCTCAGTTAAAAGGAAATACCATTATTATGTCTCATATTCAACAGGCCTGTGCCCACTGTTGTACTGTGTTGCCATGGCAACGTGCCCCAAAATATATCCAAATTAATAAATGAATGAACTCTTTGGGGAAAAAAAATTGATCATGTCATTTATCATTTGAAGGGATGAAATTGTAATGTATAATTTTTCATCCCTGTGAGTATCATAAGGCGGCTTCCGTTAAGGTACATTAATGTGCAATTGGAAATTGCGATCTGAAAATGATGAATGGAAACACGTGAATTTTGAAAAAAACTCAAATGTTGATACGTTTGCATGAGGTAGTTTTTCAAACAATTTGATAAAGCAGTGTTTTGCACAACTGAAATGGAAACACATATTGTGCTTTTGAGTCACATGAAATCACAGTGCCGGCAGTGCCAATACTTATCATTACCAACTGGGAGTAAACCCAGTAATCACATAACATCACTCAGTGGAAACACAGACCATTCACAAGTGTTTTGTTGACTTAAAAAAAAAAACTTCTAGTTTGCACAAAACCGCAATGGAAACCTTCCTGTAGTGTGTACGCTATACTACTGGGCGGCACGGTGGGATAGTGGTTAGCACTGTCGCCTCACAGCAAGAAGGTTCTGGGTTCATGGCCAGTGAGGGGCCTTTCTGTGTTGAGTTTGCATGTGTCTGCATGGGTTTCCTTGGGGTGCTCTGGTTTCCCCCACAGTCCAAAGACGTGTGGTTAGGTGTCTCCCACAACCCGGTACGGAAAGTATGAACCGGGACGGGATGGTACATTACAATAAGGTTACGTTTTCTAAATATTCAGGGATTTCATACTTACCATCTTGTTCTCACACGTATCACTGTCATGTATTCTTTGATTATCCAGTATTATTATATCCCGTCACATTGTATTAACGTTATATTCATGATATTTTCAATCAAAATTGAGCTAAAAGCCCGGAACTCCAGTTACAGAATATACCTCGGCGTGACATCACAAAGAAATCCCGTGCACTGTAAAACCAGATAAGGTCACTGAGCTCAAAAATTTTATTGAAACCGATTACATAAAAATTTTTGAGGTAAGTAACTTAAATTTTTTAAGGTAAGATTTCTTAAAAATTACACTATAGTTACACTTAATTGTAATTTTTAAGAAATCTTACCTTAAATTTAAGTTACTTACCTCAAAAATTTTTACATAATTGGTTTCAATAAAATTTTTGAGCTCAGTGACCTTATCGGGTTTTGCAGTGTGTGGCGGAACGATGAATAGATGAATAAATAGTAGTTATATGTTTTGACAATAAAACAACTAAAGAATATATTTTGTTTTTCTTCTAACTTTATTTCTCATACGTGACGGGATGGGTTCATCTATAAAGGCGGGATGATTAATGTACAACCCCGATTCCAAAAAAGTTGGGACAAAGTACAAGTTGTAAATAAAAATGGAATGCAATAATTTACAAATCTCAAAAACTGATATTGTATTCACAATAGAACATAGACAACATATCAAATGTCGAAAGTGAGCCATTTTGAAATTTCATGCCAAATATTGGCTCATTTGAAATTTCATGACAGCAACACATCTCAAAAAAGTTGGGACAGGGGCAATAAGAGGCTGGAAAAGTTAAAGGTACAAAAAAGGAACAGCTGGAGGACCAAATTGCAACTAATTAGGTCAATTGGTAATAGGTCATTAACATGACTGGGTATAAAAAGAGCATCTTGGAGTGGCAGCAGCTCTCAGAAGTAAAGATGGGAAGAGGATCACCAATCCCCCTAATTCTGCGCCGACAAATAGTGGAGCAATATCAGAAAGGAGTTCAACAGTTGAGCAACTAGAATCCTCCATTAGACAAGAATGGGTTAACATTCCTATCCCTAAACTTGAGCAACTTGTCTCCTCAGTCCCCAGACGTTTACAGACTGTTGTAAAGAGAAAAGGGGATGTCTCACAGTGGTAAACATGGCCTTGTCCCTACTTTTTTGAGATGTGTTGTTGTCATGAAATTTAAAATCACCTAATTTTTCTCTTTAAATGATACATTTTCTCAGTTTAAACATTTGATATGTCATCTATGTTCTATTCTGAATAAAATATGGAATTTTGAAACTTCCACATCATTGCATTCCGTTTTTATTTACAATTTGCACTTTGTCCCAACTTTTTTGGAATCGGGGTTGTAAGTACCGATTAATAAAATGGTGGACATGATGGATGTCTCTGTGAAACTGGAACAAAAAAGGTAAGATTCTACATTATGTAAATAAATGTCACAAAAATGGTATTGCGGGACGGAACACTTGTTATACATGGGACTGAACAGCATATAAAAACCCGGAAGGCAAATATAAGAAAATACATGACACCACATTAAAATACGTGACGGCACTGTTCCGTCCCATTTTGTTCCGTACCGGGTTATGGGAGATGCGTGTGGTTAGGTTAACACAGGGCAGCCATGGCTTGAAGGTTGGGCTGAAGTGCCCTTGAGCAAGGCACCTAACCCCCAACTGCTCCCCAGGCGCTGTAGCATAGCTGCCCACTGCTCTGGGTATGTGTGTGTGCTCATTGCTCACTTGCGTGTGCATGTGTGTGTTCATTGCTTCAGATGGGTTAAATGCAGAGGAGGACTTTCACTGTGCTTGAGTGTACGTGTGACAAATAAAGGCTTCTTCTGCTATACACTATACTACTAGTACTATACTACTACTTTAATACTGTGTTCACACTTATACCGGTACGAAAGTGGTATAGAGATCTTGCAGTCACGTGACCGGAAAGTACACAGCCGCCATCTTGTCAGTAAAAAACACTGCTGAATACTGCTGCACTCGTGTACAGAATGGATCAATTTCAACCGACGGACTACATGGCTCATTTTTCTAATGAACAGATAACTAGATATATGTCTAAAATAAACGATCTACAGATTTGTGACCCTTATGGCTTACCGGACGGAGTTTTCACGACCGGATTTTGAACTGCCAGCGGAATACCCGGACGTGTATAATTACCTCATCAACTTTCCCTCGCTGTTCAGTGGTGAAGCACTGCATGCTTATAAATCTCTGGACAGTTATCTTTACAGAAATTCAGGATTTGTCAGCGACTCAGATGTGGCATCTTGTAAACAAGAATCCTCACTGGATGGGTAAGTCACTTAAGTATTGAGTATAGCACTGACCAGCCGATTATAGAATAGAATAAGGTAATTACAGCTGTAATTCCAAATCGTCCGTGTTGTTTACCATGGATCTGGCGTTGGAGAGGTAGAGGCTTGGCAGTGGAGGTTTGAGTGGCTGTTTTCTGAGCTTAGTCAACAGGCCGACTCTACGGCCTCGCTTTTGCTTCCGCTCCCGGCGCCACCTCCTTCGCTTTGCTTCCGATAACAATCCACGGAGACCCCGCTGGTCTCGCTATCTCGTCCGGAATGTTGTGCATGCGTTGGAAATCGCTACAAACCGTCATTTTCTGCTGGAAACCAATGTCCAGTAAGTCCATACAGTTGTAGTGGATATTGAAGTCCGGTACAGACGAACAACACGCAAAAATACACACAAAAAACATAAAAACCGTGCACAGGTAGGGAGAGCTTGTAGCCGCAGCCGTTGTAGTAGAATTGTATATAGTAGGGTTTTCCAGAAGAAAAGGTAGAAGTAAAAGCAGAAGTAGAACTAGAAGTAGAAGGCGGAAATATGGCGTTTGACCGACAAGATGGCGTCTGTCACAATCTGGATCGGCTGTGACGTCACATGCAAGTGCTCCATAACTGTATCGATACAAAGTATACCGGTACAGTTTAGTGCATCTGTCCACACTAGCGAGAAATGTTTGCGGTTTTCTTTCACGGTAGTTGAAATGCGCGTGCACGAAATGTTTCCGTGGTTACCGAGTAACTTCCTTCCGAGAGTATGGCGGATGAAACAACGTGTGTGTGCTTTTTGTTGTCAATCTACAGTCTGTATTTCTGGTGGTCATTTATTCAGTCGAATCGTATAAAATGTGCGAGGCAGCTGAGAAAGAAACAAAGAAAACGAATCTCCCTTTCTCCCCCCTCACTTTCTCCCTCTTTCCTTCTCTTTCCCTCCCTTTCTGTCCCTTTTCCCCTCTTCCTCCTTTCTTCCTCCCTCTTTCCCCCTCCCTCCTCCCCCTCTCCCTTTCTCCCCCCTTTCTTTGCTCCATGTAGCTCCACGGTCGTTTCGTTTGTGCATGCGCATTATATTTGTATCGATACAGAGCCGCTTCATCTGTCCACACTACAGCGAAGCGCTACAGTACCGATACTGTACCAGTACGAAACCCATACATTTGTGGGTTTCGTACCGATACAGTTATACCGCTACAGTACCGGTATAGTTGCTAGTGTGGACAGGTGTTGCGGTACGAAAGTAGTTTCGTATCAGTACAAAATCCCTAGTGTGGACAGGGTATTAGTCGTACAGGGTTTATTTTAGGAAACGCAGTAAAATTATATTAATAAAAGACTGAGACTAAATGTCTGTTAGTGTTTACTTTATAGAAAGATGATTCATTTGATGGGAGCCGAGGATGCCTACAAGTGCATATCACGGGTAAATTCAGGAGCAAAATCAATGTAATTCTCCTGTTTTCTATTAAACTTTGGTCAAATATCTGTCACATTCTGCATTTTGTGCAATTTTTTTACCTTGCGCAATACCAGAAAAATTCAGTTGAGATCAAGCCATTTGAAGCGAATTGATCCGCCTCTGAAAAAACTTGCCATTTGGATTTCCCGGGAAACATTGATTTTCGTGACGTCACGTGTAGGGATCGACCGATATGTTTTTTTCAGGGCCGATACCAATACCGATTATTATGGAATTGGGATGCCGATAACCGATATGTGCAACCGATAAATGTAAACATTATAATTCACATGAAATTAAACATAGCACACACTGACACAGACCTTCATATCCATGAAATGTATGTTTAATTGTAAAATTGAACATGAAATTTTGTGCAGGGAGATGCCAGCAGCATTTGTACAATAAAGTCAAACATTAGTTAGAATAAAATGAGAAATAAAATAATAATAAAATAAATATTCACCAATAAAAAAATAAATCACTCCCTACTATATTACAGCTCACCATTTTCAGTGGAAAATAAATGAAAATACACTCTGGATTCTTTTACACTAAGAACTAAGTAAGACTTACCAACTTCGAGTAGTTTTTAACTAACAAATCAAGTGTAGGGAGCTGCCTGCAGCATTTTTTAAAAAGTAAAATCAAACATAAAGTAGGCTATCACTCCCTATTATGTAACAACTTAACAAGTAACCATCTACATTCGAATGCTTTTAATGCCCAAGCCTAATATTCCCAATTTAGGAGGATTATATTGTAGTGAAGGAAGCATTACATGTAGTTTCAGCGAGACTAGTTGGTTGTAGGCTAATTCAAGTGCTTCCTTCCGTAAGCTAAGTTTGCCTGGCTACACAGATGCAAATGGACAACTTTAACGAGTAGTAGATGAAGAATGTAAACATATAATGATGTTGTGCTTTTGCAACTTGTGTGTTTGTGACTTATTGCGGCAAAAGCAGCGTGTCCTTACCTTGAAGTGGGATCTGCTTCTGCCCGAGTGCCCGTACGGCCGCCTTGAAACAGTTCACAGCGTTTAGCTACGCGTGCTGATTGGCTGTATCCCTTGTGCCGCTTCTGCCTGAGTGCCCGTACGGCTGCCTTGAAACAGTTCACAGCGTTTAGCTACGCGTGTTGATTGGCTGTATCCCTTGTGCCGCTTCTGCCCGAGTGCCCGTACGGCCGCCTTGAAACAGTTCACAGCGTTTACCTACATGTGTTGATTGGCTGTATCCCTTGTGCCGCTTCTGCCCAAGTGCCCGTACGGCCGCCTTGAAACAGTTCACAGCGTTTAGCTACGCGTGTCGATTGGCTATATCTCTTGTGCCAAACAAATCAGATGTTGTGGTGGGCGGGACTGTGTTCTTGAACTCAGAGAGGTGAGTGCAGGAAAGGACGTGCAGTGACAGTCGCGTTAGGAACGAAATGGCTGCAAAAAGGCATGTTATCGGCATATCGGTGGAAATTATGGCCGATACCGATAACCCTAAAAATGCAGAATATCGGCCCGATATATCGGCCAGGTCGATTATCGGTCGACCCCTAGTCACGTGTGGGACGCCTCCTTCTGAATCCTACATCAGTGCTGGTTTGTTTATGAGAAAACGACCGTATTATTTACATCCCCGGTGTTGTCTCCATCGTCTTCTCTACTTGAATCATCATCAAATCCAAACAGATGGAGCCCCAATTTTGACATCTCATTATATTCTTCATCCAAAGGTGAAGTAACATTGCGCTCAGGTGACAATTCCATATTTCAATGCAAAATCGCTAGCTGCTAAACTTGGTCTACACAGGCTGTGCACTGAAACCGTGCAAGCTCGCGCAGCCTGCTGGCGCTTCCACAGGTGACGTCACAATTCTGGCTCCAGACTCCCTTGGGATTTTTCCAGATGCGCTTTATTTTATTTTTTTCTGCTGTAGACAGATGGCCTTGTGCAAAATTACCCTTCTGGATGAGTGTGTAAAGGGACATACTTTCATATAAAAAAAAAAAACACGAAATTGGTCCAGGATATGCACTTTAAGTTAAAAAAAACCCCAACACAGCACTGTATTTACACTGTGAGAAGACTAATACTCAAGTGTTCTGCATGAACGTGCTGTGCTTTGCTCAGCTGTAATGACTGTACTCAAGCATGCCAATGTTAGGATTTTGGATTTTGATGAAATTTCCATCGGTGTTGTCACTGGGAATAGTATTATTGGTGTTTCTCCATATAAAACCAAGAATTGTTGTCTTGTCGAAGATTGAATGTCTCTTAACAGCTCCCTATGGTAATAGTATCACAGCAGAAAATAGCAGCTCCCAGTCTGTTTTATTATTTTCCTTCGCTTTATATGTTCCAGTAATGCAGATTCCAGTCTGTAGTCAATGCTCCTGGTTTATGCTCAGGATGTCTACCACATGTTCCATTCTTCTGAACATCTGAGAAGCCAGAGGCCGCATATAGACCACACCATAAATAGTGTGTGTGTGTGTGTGTGTGTGTGAGGGGTTGAGGTGGTTTTGAAAAGATGCAATGAGTGATACAGACTCATAAACCCAGAAACAGTCAATGTGTTTCATCTTCGTCCCCTTTATCCTGCACTTTTGATCCTTTCTCTTTCCGTTGTGTAAAATTCCTGCTTTTGCTTTCTGTCTCAGTCTTAGTTCATTTGGTTAATGATTTAGTTAATTATTTTCCTCTCAGTACCTAGAACCTGTCTGAATTTTAATATTTAGCTATACTGGCTCGGGACTTGGTACACTCTGAGAATGTACGTCTGAATTAAACTCTCAGTAAGATGTTTAGTCTAATTTAAGTCGAGGTCAGACGCTATGATGTATTTCGCACACCAGCAAGTTGTTCTCGTTGGCTGGTCCGTACCGGATTTGTTGCGTCTGTTCTTAATTCTTCAGCAAGTTCTAAAAAATGCTGTATGTCCAAATCTCGCTTTTTTTGAGCTTGTCTTTTCTACAGTCGAGGACGTGAACCCTTTGTCAGTACTTTGTTTTCTTTATCCGTGCTACGCCCATCAGAGTGAATTTAGCACACACAGTTCAATCAGCCTCTAACCAAAATGCAAAGTCACATTACGGTTTGTACGTTTAAATGCAGATGGAATGTAGTAAACGTGATAGAATCAATAGGTTTACCACGTTACAGAATTGAAAGGGTAAAACTCATGCAACTTTACTTAAAACACTACCCTATCGCTGGTAGCATTCTCTCTCGCCATGCTATTTATACTGGGAGTTACGCTTTTTTTATTCCAAGCTTTCCTTACAAACGGCTGCCTTTTCTCACACAGCCAATAACAAAACTCTTGTGGCGTGGCTGAGAATGTGGCTCCTTGCTAACACACCCCAGATGAACAGGCTTTTTGTGATTGACATTTGTGGTGGTGTCAGCTGCTTTTAAGTGAATTACACATCAACTTTAGCCGCTGGTTACATCTGGAGGAATCTTAGCATGTCGTGTTGGGAAAATGAACTGTTTTTAGGTGCGTATGACTCCCTAAAAAGAGCGAGCTTTCCTTAAAGGGCATATTCTGAATCAATTTCGTTTTTTTTTTTTATATATATGAAAGTATGTCCCTTTACACACTCATCCAGAAGGGTAATTTTGCACAAGGCCATCTGTCTACAGCAGAAAAAAATAAAATAACAAAACACGTCTGGAAAAATCCCAAGGGAGTCTGGAGCCAGAATCGTGACGTTATCTGCGGAAGCGCCAGCAGGCTGCGTGAGCTTTCCGCAGTTTCAGTGCACAGCCTGTGTAGACCAAGCGCTCCCATTTCTCTCTCATTGTCCGGTCTTTTGGGAAACGATGAGTACTAATCCCATCAAGATTGGTGTTGCTACACCCTCCTTCGATACATCTGTTAACCATTTTAATAATTACGTGATAACGTTGAAGAAATTTGCAGAAAACCACCAGGTCGTTTTCTCATAAACAAACCAGCGCTGACGTAGGATTCAGAGGGAGGCGTCCCGCACGCGACGTCACGAAAATCAATGTCTCATCTCATTATCTCTAGCCGCTTTATCCTTCTACAGGGTCGCAGGCAAGCTGGAGCCTATCCCAGCTGACTACGGGCGAAAGGCGGGGTACACCCTGGACAAGTCGCCAGGTCATCACAGGGCTGACACATAGACACAGACAACCATTCGCACTCACATTCACACCTACGGTCAATTTAGAGTCACCAGTTAACCTAACCTGCATGTCTTTGGACTGTGGGGGAAACTGGAGCACCTGGAGGAAACCCACGCGGACACGGGGAGAACATGCAAACTCCACACAGAAAGGCCCTCGCCGGCCCCGGGGCTCGAACCCAGGACCTTCTTGCTGTGAGGCGACAGCGCTAACCACTACACCACCGTGCCGCCCGAAAATCAATGTTTCCCGGGAAATCCAAATGCCAAGTTTTTTCAGAGGCGGACCAATTCGCCTCAAATGGCTTGATTTTCAACTGAATTTTTCTGGTATTGCGCAAGGTAAAAAAATTGCAGAGAATGCAGAATGTTACAGATATATTTGACCAAAGTTTAATATAAAATAGGAGGATTACATTGATCTTGCTCGTGAATTTACGCATGATATGCACTTTAAAACCAGGCGACCTTTTCGACAAATTGATTCAGCAGTTTAAATGACTGGGTAATGGTAATAACTGTATTACTCACTCAGTCCTGTTCCATGAATCATTGATGTATTCTTAAGTTTTACACTGTGGACAAAAGCACCATCAGAGACTTGGCAGGAAGGCCAAGGTCAGTTCTACGCTCAGCTGGGGTTGCTGTGCTGACCCATACGCATTCTTGTCCATTTACCTCCACCACTTTCCCTTTCCTGTTATGTGTTTTCTGGGCGCCTGAGTTGTCAGGGTTAAACCTTGGGTAGGTCTTTGTTTCACTCAGTATTTGTTGGCATTTAAAAAGTCCCCAGTGGAGTGTGCTGCTTTGCTGAGGAACTATAAGTTTTTGTGACAATTATGGGGGACAGATTCAGCCAGCGCACCAGGCGCCTGATATCTATTGTCTGACCAGGCTTCATCCTTCATCCTTCCTGCTTCTTATGCACGTGTGTATGTGTGTACGAGAGAGAGAGACTGTTTCTCCAAAGCTAAAACGAGGTGATTATGGGTGTTTGTTGTCTGTCAGTATATTCTGCAAGTCTGTGAGTATTTCTGGAACAAACTTCCTCCACCCGAGCTTCTGTCCTTTCGTCGCTGCTCTAACACGCCTCATTTAAAACCTCAGCTAATTCTCATATCACACACACACTGCGCGATGTGCTTTTTTTCTCCGTAGGCAGCTTTCCATCCTAACGTCAGTCAAACGTTCTGTTGCTCTTCATGGTCCCACACGGATCCCCTAAAGCTTGACACTTCCAAAAACAATTTATGTGGAAAGCTCACTCTTGCTCCAGGGAATCATCTCATCTGGATCCTGCTGCTGTAATCATAAAGTCTGTCCCGTCTCATACTCAACATCCTTTCAACACATTTAGTCGCTGTTTGTCTTTACCCTTCCACACCTGTGTACAGTAATGATTTATAATCCCTCTGTCACTATCTGGTGTCATCCAGATGACGATGGGTTTCCTTCTGAGTCTGGTTCCTCTCAAGGTTTCCTCCTCATGTCATCTCAGGGAGTTTTTCCTCACCACCATCACCGCTGTCTTGCTCATTAGGGATCTAAATCCACATCTAGATGGCTGCGAAGCTGCTTTGTGACAATTTATATTGCTCAAAGTGCTAAACAGATCAAATTGAATTGAAATTCAAAGCGTATTCCAGAAACGTTTGAGTCATTTCTAAAAAATGTGATGTAGTAGACACGCCGGTAACACACACTCATAGTGGATACAGTATCGTTCATTTGAAAAAGTCCATCTTTGTCGACATCAACATTTATTTTATATTGATTGTTTTGGGCGGCACGGTGGTGTAGTGGTTAGCGCTGTCGCCTCACAGCAAGAAGGTCCTGGGTTCGAGCCCCGGGGCCGGCGAGGGCCTTTCTGTGTGGAGTTTGCATGTTCTCCCCGTGTCCGCGTGGGTTTCCTCCAGGTACTCCGGTTTCCCCCACAGTCCAAAGACATGCAGGTTAGGTTAACTGGTGACTCTAAATTGACCGTAGGTGTGAATGTGAGTGTGAATGGTTGTGTGTCTATGTGTCAGCCCTGTGATGACCTGGCGACTTGTCCAGGGTGTACCCCGCCTCTCGCCCGTAGTCAGCTGGGATAGGCTCCAGCTTGCCTGCGACCCTGTAGAAGGATAAAGCGGCTAGAGATAATGAGATGAGATGAGATGAGATTGATTGTTTTTATTGAGTTATATTGATATCATAGCTTTTTCTATGTTGCCAAGCCCCCCCAAAAAGGCTTTGTGATTATTAAAAAAAGACCTAATTTCTACTTTGTTTTTTTCTTATCTCCTAAATCAGTGGCTGCAGCATTAAGTAAGAAAAGTGGTTGTTTTTTGGGAAAGGTGGTTAAGTTCATGGTGGTTATCTTAACGCAAGAGCTAATTTAGAGATAATTACTTCTTGCTTTACTTTTAGTCTAAAGCACCGAGAAGTTAACCACCACAAAATATCTCCGCAGCAAACATAATCGCTAAACAATCTCGAAACAAGCCGAGTAGAACGTACTAATGAACTAGAAACCTTCACCCCTGCTATTAGCCTTTAACCTCTTGAACAAGGCTCTGCAGATCACTTCCTGTGAGAAATCCAAACAGTGTTTAATGTCACAAATGCACAAGACTGCATGACAATCCCAGCCATTGTCTGTGGTCAGGTGAGTGGCGAGCACAGGCACTAACACCGGCATGCCTTCGACTGTAGTTGATGAAAGATTAACCTTGGTCTGCATCTAAATGCACGGATAATAGCTTCTCCCTTTTAAATTGTCTGGAAACACAAAATAAACAGCTGTAATGATTATTGCTTAATATGTTTGTGGAAAAATGGAGTTGTAGTAAACGAGTTGAGGTCTCTGTGTCACTAATAAGACATGCTGTGAATGTCATCATGATTTCTTCATGGATTTTAAGTTTTCTGTCTGAAATATATAGTATGGGTATACTTTGTATGTACTTGCATGACGTGTTTAGGTAGCTTAACAATACAAAACACATAACAGTCGAATGTTTTCTTCTGACTGCACACCTTAATTTAAATAAATACGAACCAGTTTCCAATTTAAAACTCGTTAAACTCTTTCTTTCAAAAATAATGATCTTTTTTTGTATGTGGTATGATGTGTCTTTTTTGGCTGTACATTGCTGTAAGACTCAACAAACCAGTTTGTTAGGAAGGATGTGTAATCTGTTTATTGGTTTTGGCAGGCTTCTTTAGAAACGCTCATCACTTGCTACCATAGTTTGTTTGTAAAGGTCATGGCCATGTGAAAATTATATTTCTGATTTAAGTTTGCTCACAGAGGCGGTGGTATTAAGAGTGATGCCAGTGTGAGACCATTCACGCTGAGACCGTGTGTGTGTGTGTGTGTGCGTGTGTGTGTGTGTGATCTGTATGCATTCAGCAGATGAAATGGACGATATTAATAGGATTATAGTCATATCACAATCCTGGAAATGAGCCTTGCATTGTGAAAGGGCTTACTGTTCATGTCTCTCAAACAGACACACAGCAGAGAGAGAGAGTAATGTTAGTAGTATTGTCTTGTTCGTAGTGGCAGCACTGTTTTTACTGTTAGTGGTGTTAGTAGTGGCAGCACTGTTATTACTGTTAGTAGTGGCAGCACTGTTATTACTGTTAGTAGTGCTAGTAGTGGCAGCACTGTTATTACTGTTAGTAGTGCTAGTAGTGGCAGCACTGTTATTACTGTTAGTAGTGTTAGCAGTGGCAGCACTGTTATTACTGTTAGTAGTGCTAGTAGTGGCAGCACTGTTATTACTGTTAGTAGTGCTAGTAGTGGCAGCACTGTTATTACTGTTAGTAGTGCTAGTAGTGGCAGCACTGTTATTACTGTTAGTAGTGCTAGTAGTGGCAGCACTGTTACTGTTAGTGGTGTTAGTAGTGGCAGCACTGTTATTACTGTTAGTAGTGCTAGTAGTGGCAGCACTGTTATTACTGTTAGTAGGGCTAGTAGTGGCAGCACTGTTATTACTGTTAGTAGTGCTAGTAGTGGCAGCACTGTTATTACTGTTAGTAGTGCTAGTAGTGGCAGCACTGATTTTACTGTTAGTGGTGTTAGTAGTGGCAGCACTGTTATTACTGTTAGTAGTGCTAGTAGTGGCAGCACTGTTATTACTGTTAGTAGTGCTAGTAGTGGCAGCACTGTTATTACTGTTAGTAGTGCTAGTAGTGGCAGCACTGTTATTACTGTTAGTAGTGCTAGTAGTGGCAGCACTGTTACTGTTAGTGGTGTTAGTAGTGGCAGCACTGTTATTACTGTTAGTAGTGCTAGTAGTGGCAGCACTGTTATTACTGTTAGTAGGGCTAGTAGTGGCAGCACTGTTATTACTGTTAGTAGTGCTAGTAGTGGCAGCACTGTTATTACTGTTAGTAGTGCTAGTAGTGGCAGCACTGTTATTACTGTTAGTAGTGCTAGTAGTGGCAGCACTGATTTTACTGTTAGTGGTGTTAGTAGTGGCAGCACTGTTATTACTGTTAGTAGTGGCAGCACTGATTTTACTGTTAGTAGTGCTAGTAGTGGCAGCACTGTTATTACTGTTAGTAGTGGCAGCACTGATTTTACTGTTAGTAGTGCTAGTAGTGGCAGCACTGTTATTACTGTTAGTGGTGCTAGTAGTGGCAGCACTGTTATTACTGTTAGTGGTGCTAGTAGTGGCAGCACTGTTATTACTGTTAGTAGTGCTAGTAGTGGCAGCACTGTTATTACTGTTAGTAGTGCTAGTAGTGGCAGCACTGTTATTACTGTTAGTAGTGCTAGTAGTGGCAGCACTGTTACTGTTAGTGGTGTTAGTAGTGGCAGCACTGTTATTACTGTTAGTAGTGCTAGTAGTGGCAGCACTGTTATTACTGTTAGTAGGGCTAGTAGTGGCAGCATTGTTATTACTGTTAGTAGTGCTAGTAGTGGCAGCACTGTTATTACTGTTAGTAGTGCTAGTAGTGGCAGCACTGTTATTACTGTTAGTAGTGCTAGTAGTGGCAGCACTGTTATTACTGTTAGTAGTGCTAGTAGTGGCAGCACTGTTATTACTGTTAGTAGTGCTAGTAGTGGCAGCACTGTTATTACTGTTAGTAGTGCTAGTAGTGGCAGCACTGTTATTACTGTTAGTAGTGCTAGTAGTTGCAGCACTGATTTTACTGTTAGTGGTGTTAGTAGTGGCAGCACTGTTATTACTGTTAGTAGTGCTAGTAGTGGCAGCACTGTTATTACTGTTAGTAGTGCTAGTAGTGGCAGCACTGTTACTGTTAGTGGTGTTAGTAGTGGCAGCACTGTTATTACTGTTAGTAGTGCTAGTAGTGGCAGCACTGTTATTACTGTTAGTAGGGCTAGTAGTGGCAGCACTGTTATTACTGTTAGTAGTGCTAGTAGTGGCAGCACTGTTATTACTGTTAGTAGTGCTAGTAGTGGCAGCACTGTTATTACTGTTAGTAGTGCTAGCAGTGGCAGCACTGATTTTACTGTTAGTGGTGTTAGTAGTGGCAGCACTGTTATTACTGTTAGTAGTGCTAGTAGTGGCAGCACTGTTATTACTGTTAGTAGTGCTAGTAGTGGCAGCACTGTTACTGTTAGTGGTGTTAGTAGTGGCAGCACTGTTATTACTGTTAGTAGTGCTAGTAGTGGCAGCACTGTTATTACTGTTAGTAGTGCTAGTAGTGGCAGCACTGTTACTGTTAGTGGTGCTAGTAGTGGCAGCACTGTTATTACTGTTAGTAGTGCTAGTAGTGGCAGCACTGATTTTACTGTTAGTGGTGTTAGTAGTGGCAGCACTGTTATTACTGTTAGTAGTGGCAGCACTGATTTTACTGTTAGTAGTGCTAGTAGTGGCAGCACTGTTATTACTGTTAGTGGTGCTAGTAGTGGCAGCACTGTTATTACTGTTAGTGGTGCTAGTAGTGGCAGCACTGTTATTACTGTTAGTAGTGCTAGTAGTGGCAGCACTGTTATTACTGTTAGTAGTGCTAGTAGTGGCAGCACTGTTATTACTGTTAGTAGTGCTAGTAGTGGCAGCACTGTTACTGTTAGTGGTGTTAGTAGTGGCAGCACTGTTATTACTGTTAGTAGTGCTAGTAGTGGCAGCACTGTTATTACTGTTAGTAGGGCTAGTAGTGGCAGCACTGTTATTACTGTTAGTAGTGCTAGTAGTGGCAGCACTGTTATTACTGTTAGTAGTGCTAGTAGTGGCAGCACTGTTATTACTGTTAGTAGTGCTAGTAGTGGCAGCACTGATTTTACTGTTAGTGGTGTTAGTAGTGGCAGCACTGTTATTACTGTTAGTAGTGCTAGTAGTGGCAGCACTGTTATTACTGTTAGTAGTGCTAGTAGTGGTAGCACTGTTACTGTTAGTGGTGTTAGTAGTGGCAGCACTGTTATTACTGTTAGTAGTGCTAGTAGTGGCAGCACTGTTATTACTGTTAGTAGTGCTAGTAGTGGCAGCACTGATTTTACTGTTAGTGGTGTTAGTAGTGGCAGCACTGTTATTACTGTTAGTAGTGCTAGTAGTGGCAGCACTGTTATTACTGTTAGTAGTGCTAGTAGTGGCAGCACTGTTACTGTTAGTGGTGTTAGTAGTGGCAGCACTGTTATTACTGTTAGTAGTGCTAGTAGTGGCAGCACTGTTATTACTGTTAGTAGTGCTAGTAGTGGCAGCACTGTTATTACTGTTAGTAGTGCTAGTAGTGGCAGCACTGTTACTGTTAGTGGTGCTAGTAGTGGCAGCACTGTTATTACTGTTAGTAGTGCTAGTAGTGGCAGCACTGATTTTACTGTTAGTGGTGTTAGTAGTGGCAGCACTGTTATTACTGTTAGTAGTGGCAGCACTGATTTTACTGTTAGTAGTGCTAGTAGTGGCAGCACTGTTATTACTGTTAGTGGTGCTAGTAGTGGCAGCACTGTTATTACTGTTAGTGGTGCTAGTAGTGGCAGCACTGTTATTACTGTTAGTAGTGCTAGTAGTGGCAGCACTGTTATTACTGTTAGTAGTGCTAGTAGTGGCAGCACTGTTATTACTGTTAGTAGTGCTAGTAGTGGCAGCACTGATTTTACTGTTAGTGGTGTTAGTAGTGGCAGCACTGATTTTACTGTTAGTAGTGCTAGTAGTGGCAGCACTGTTATTATTTTTAGTGGTGCTAGTAGTGGCAGCACTGTTATTACTGTTAGTGGTGCTAGTAGTGGCAGCACTGTTATTACTGTTAGTAGTGTTAGCAGTGGCAGTATTGTTATTACATGTTAACATATATAAGTGACAGGAAAACCTTACTGGATGTGAATAAACATTAAATAATCTAACACGATAGTTTATTGTAATAATACCCCCCACACACACACGCACACACAAGCATGCACTTACTCAGACAACACTCAAACAAACGTTTATGCATGAATTCACCTTTATGCAGCCTGTATGATGGTTTTAATGTGAATGTAATGCCTTACCGTAATGCTTTTTAAAAAAAAAAAAAAAAAAAAATATATATATATATATATATATATATATATATATATATATATATATATAATTAGTAATGACCAAAATATATTAATAAATCAGGGGAAAATATTAATTATTTGTTATTTTATTATCAAGCACAAGACTAACAATAAATTGTGGCTTCCAGATCCCGGAAAAAGCCAGCCTTGCCCCAGGGCTAATCTCGCCTGATGTCACGCGTGGAACCCTGGTTATCTGGATCATTTCGGTTCATCTGACTCCGTGCTTGTTTACTCACTGAAATTGGATATTGTTGTTGGAATATTACAAAAATAACGATGGGAAAGCGCTGTTGTGTTTGTATGTTCAAATCCATATACAGCAGGACATTCAGTTCACGAATTTCTGAGAAATGACACTAATCTAAAGCAACAGTGGGTGAGGTTTGTGCAAACAAAGTGGGCAGATTTCGTGTCGACTACTAATAATAAATCTGATTCATCAAGTGTTTATCACCACCAGAATGACCACATGAGAATTACTGGAGCAAAAAAGTAACCCATTAATTTAATAAATGACATTTGATCTGACATTTGGACAGTTTGTCGATTCCCCTATTATCACACACACACACACACACACACACACACACACACAGTGCACCAGACGCAGGATTATGAGCAACATTTACACTCTCGCGACATCCAGTCTTGTCATATCTGATGTATTTTAATGGGAAGAAAAATGCATGCGTGCAATCATCATCATTAATTATTAACTGAAACATGTTAAATGCTCTCAGATTGCAATATTGCAAGACTCGATTTGTTTTTCGTTTTGTTCAGGAAAACATGATGAAAGGTAACCACCGCGTTCTGCACATCTCTCTCTCTCTCTATCTATCTCTCCATCTCGTGCGCGCTACAGAGGAAGAGTGTCGTGAACTGATTGAACTGGCAGTTTCTCGTCTTGGGGGCTCGAAAAGAGAACCATTTACTCTGGGATATCCTTGATGATCATCTGCCCCTTCATCCAACATACCGTATAAGAATCCCAATCACTATCGGAATTCTCTCCAAAACGTGATTCCATATCTAGACTTGTCTCACCACTACTGCGCACATGAACGAATCTGATACCTGAAATGTTACACGTCTGACGTCACGCACCCCTTTGGGATCTTCCAGATCAGTTTCGGCAGATTCTTTGAAAATCGGCTAATCTTATTGATTTTCCATCAATTTATGGCCTTTTGGATCAGCTATGGTTTGATCAACACATGGTCAATCAACATAATGATTGTTGCTTTGTTTAAGGAAAAAGTGTGGTTTAGGGCAGAGGTCTTCAACAGGGGGTCCGCGACCCCTAGGGGGTCCGAGGAGGTGCTGCGGGGGGGGGTAGCGAAATTTGTGGTTGATTAGACAATTTTTTATATTTTTTAATTTTTTTTTTTTTTCAAACCAATTTTTTCCCACAAATTTAAATGTCTTTAAATACACATTAACATGAATCCAACATACTGTAGTGAACGGATAAATGGAGGCAGAAGATGTTATCTTTCAGTCAGCAATGCACACATTCAGGACACACAGGAGCTCTCTCAGGCTGTGCACCGGTTCACTCACAGCACGAGACTAGCCTCGACCTGTCCCTCCAAGCCTCTTGTACACAAATACCCCTTTTCCACCAAATCAGTTCCAGGGCTGGTTCGGGGCCAGTGCTGGTGCTGGTTCACAACTCGTTCAACTTGCGAGCCAGCTGAGAACCAGTTTGCTTTTCCATAGCTCGCAGTGCTAAGGGGAGCCACGTCATTACGTCGCTGTATACGTCAGTTACGTCGCTGTATACGTCAGTTATGTTGCTGTATACGTTAGTTACGTCGCTACGTTTGCATAAACCTTGGCGCGAATATCGAAGCAAAAACAACATGGAAGAAGCCGCAGCAACAACAACAACAACAATAATAATAATGGATGACTTCGCGTTTGTACAGCTGCTGCTTCTCGTCGCTTAAAAATGGCGATCTTTCGCGGTCTTGTTATTGTTGTTGGTCTTAACAACTCCGCCCCCCCCCCCCCGCTGACGTAAGTGGTTCTTTCCTCTGGCCCAGCAGAGAGTTGGTGCTAGCCTGGAACCGGTTTTTCTGGCCCCAGAGCCAGTTCTTTGTCAGTGGAAACAGAAAACCCGGTTCCAAACTAAGCACTGGCCCCGAACCAGCCCTGGAACTGCTTTGGTGGAAAAGGGGCTAAAGAGGAGGACCCGCCCCATTGCTGCTGTGCCAATCACGAGGCCTCATGTTACAGGCTGGCTCTGTCAGGTTTCCCGTGATTGGCCGAACCTATTCAGTCCCCAGCTGACTAATATCCCAGACACAAGACGCACGCTCCAATATTATTGAAAAGATACTTTTGTAAAAAAAAAAAAAAAAGATCGAATAACAAATGAAAAAACGACGACATTTAGTTCCCCAATGAACCCTTTTGAAATCTTTTTGGAGGCGCTCAAGGGACAATTTAGGAACTACTTTTCTGAGGCTGACTCCTGGCGGAGGGACAAGACATGGATGCAGTTTCCATTCAGAGACAATGCAGCAGAGGACACACACCTGACAGTGACAGAGCAGGATCAGCTCATCGAACTATCCACTGACAGTACATTCAGAAACATATATGAAACTAAACCACTCACCCAGTTCTGGATCTCTTGCCAGAAAGACTTTCCGCAATTGGCAGCAAAAGCTATGATGTGCCTTTTGCCCTTTGCAACAACATATCTTTGCGAAAGTGGATTTTCCTCACTCACCTACCTGAAAAACAAATACAGGTCAAGACTGCAGCCTGAGGCTGATATGACCCTCTGCCTGACAACCTCCATCCATCCAAGGTTAGATAAGTTGCGCGCTACTCATCAGGGTCAAACATCTCACTAATGTGGGAGTATGTACGCCATCCAAAGATGGCTTGAGGATTCACTGTCCCTTCTACACGAATCTGTGAATTATTTTAATAGCTCAGAGTTGTATGCAAGATGTATGTTTATAAACGGCAGTGGCATGGCCACCCTGTACCTTGCACATGTTTAAAATAAAAACATGAATACATGAACCTGTGTATTATTTGAATAGCTTAGAATTGAATGCACAATAACAGGGTAGCTATGTTTATACATGGCACTAGGCCCAGTTTAATATAAAACACAATTTTATACAAAATATATATATAGTAGGGGGTCCCTGCTCCATCTCTCCATCAGTTTGGGGATCCTTGGCCTGGTTTAGGGGCAGTGCTAACCACTACACCACTGGGTGGCACCTTCTTGCTGTGAGGCAAGTTGCATGCATGGTGTAGTGGTTAGCACTGTCACCTCACAGCAAGAAGGTTCTGGGTTCGAACCCAGTGGCCGGCGAGGGCCTTTCTGTGCGGAGTTTGCATGTTCTCCCCGTGTCTGCGTGGGTTTCCTCTGGGTGCTCCGGTTTCCCCCACAGTCCAAAGGCATGCGGTTAGGTTAATATGGGACAGCCTTGGGCCCTTGAGCGAGGCACCTAACTCCCAACTGCTCCCTGGGCGCTGTTAGCATGGCTGCCCACTGTTCTGGGTATGTGTGTGTGCTCATTGCTCACGTGTGTGTGCGCGCATGTGTGTGTTCACTGCTTCAGATGGGTTAAATGCCAAGAGGAAATTTCACAAGTGTGTGATGAATAAAGTTGTGCTTTCTTTCTTTTCTTATATACACTTTAAATTTGTGTTCGTATACATCCACTAAAAAAAAGTCACCTAAGCTTATTAGAAATGAAATGAGAAACAAAGAAATATATTTTGTTTCCTATATCATGTTTAAATCCCATCACTTTGCGTGTATGTGCGTGTGTGTGGTGTTCGTGGTTCTGAGAAACACATTCAGCACGCACGTGAAACTGAGAATGGACTTCCCAGGGGTTATCTGTTAGATCGTTTAGCAGAACATGGCAGATTGCTGTGCTCTGATGCTTGGGCTCTTAAGCAAAACAGCATGTGTGTGTAGTGCAAATATAGCAAAGCGGCTTTCTGTCCAGTCTATACACAGCTGATTTAGTTCTATACAGTAAATGCTAATCAACAGGAATGTAGCAACAGCGCATGCTGTTTTCAGCAAAATAACTAATACCTGTATGTACAGTGCTAGTGGTATACTGCGGCAGACAAAATCCAGACAGCTATATGCCACTCAGAAACACCCAACCCAGGCGAAGATGGCATCTCATCTCATCTCATTAGCCGCTTTATCCTTCTACAGGGTCACAGGCAAGCTGGAGCCTATCCCAGCTGACTACGGGCGAAAGGCGGGGTACACCCTGGACAAGTCGCCAGGTCATCACAGGGCTGACACATAGACACAGACAACCATTCACATTCACACCTACGGTCAATTTAGGCTACATCCACACGACAACGGCAACGAGATGTTATTTAAAAATATATCGCGTCCAAATGGGCAACAATCAGTAAAATATCAGGTCCATATGGCAACGCAACGCTTGCTGAAAACGATGCAATACACATGCCACACCTCTAGGGGCGCTGTAAGACGGTCCCTTCGGAGACACCAGAACAATAGAAGAAGTAAGGATGCATATTAGCCACAAAGTCAGGAAAATCTGTTTGTAAAATTACATTATAATGACCAAATACAATGAAAAGTATTTTTCCAGTCTCACCTGTGAAAGGTAATCCCATGTGATCTCGTTTGGACGGCAAACCTGTTGGTACAGTTAAACGCAGCTAATCTTTATTCTCCGCTTTGACCTCTCCAAAATGGCGGCGAGGATGACCTATGATTCTACGCGGAAGGCGGTGTCTTTAATGGTCCGGAATAAATTGAATGCTAATTAAATAATGATTAATTTGCTCCTCTACGCCCTTTTTGAGGAATGTATTGTAGGACTTAAACCCACATCTGAAGAGGTGAGATCGCTCTTTTTTTCTCTATTTTTGCTGGCGGGATTGACTCTCTCTCTCTCTCTCTCTCTCTGTCTCTCTCTCACTTTGCACCATTACACAATAAATATTCACAGTGAAAATATTTTGTAAGCGCGTTTCAGGAACCAAGTTATAGGATTTGTTGACAACTCGCATCGCAATGAGAAGATCATTGGCACTACTGGTGTTAAGAATCAGACCATTTCATAAATGAATATTTTGCTGTAGAGCTGCAGTGTTTGTACAATTGCATGTTTTTGCTTCACTATTACTGTCACTATTCTGCTTCTTGCATTACTACTGTGAACTAACACTGAACATAATAATAATAATAATAATAATAATAATAATATCTAAGCTCGTGTTTCACTCTCACTAGTGCTCTGTAAGGTTTTTTCCTGGTGATATTCGTTACACTTCTACCCGGCGTGAAGCACTCACAGTCATGTGGTTGTGACGTCATCGTAAACAAATCCGTTTTACTCATCCAGACGACTTCGCAACGGCAACGTTGCCAGATCTTTCCACTCTGGAACCCGTTCTCAAAAAGATTGCGTTTTGGGCACCCAAAACGCCGGTGCCATGTGGACGCCAGGCCTAAACGATAAGCAATTGTATCGGAGTCACCTGAATCCGTTGCCGTGTGGACAGGGCCTTAGAGTCACCAGTTAACCTAACCTGCATGTCTTTGGACTGTGGGGGAAACCGGAGCACCCGGAGAAAACCCACGCGGACACGGGGAGAACATGCAAACTCCGCACAGAAAGGCCCTCGCCAGCCACGGGGCTCGAACCCGGACCTTCTTGCTGTGAGGCGACAGCGCTAACCACTACACCACCGTGCCGGCGAAGATGGCATGTGAACTTTTTATTTACGCATGCACCTGTAGCATCGTAGTCACCGTAAAACAACATAAAGTCTGGCAGCTTTCCAGGTCTCTTGTCACTTTCTGCTTTGCTCTGCGCATGGCCACACACACACAAACACATATAGAGGATATTACACGGTAGTTCAAAGATATGAAGTTTATCTTCGAGTGGTGAATGTATATTTCACGAGTGAGTGACGCGATTGAGTGAAATATTTTTCAACACGAGAAGATAAGCTTCATATCTTCGCACCACCATGTAACGTTCATTATGTTATATAGACACTTCCACAAAAAAAGAAAAATGCAAGTTAATCAAAAGAATTTTAATTTTGAACCGGTTCACCATTTTGACAATGCGTGTCAAGTCAGCAGGAAAACACTAGGAGTGATGTCATCGGAGTGAAATATTTGGAATTATTATACATACAGGACACTTTATACATGGAATAAAGCCATTTTTTTTCGCGGTCCGGTTTCCATCAAATCCTGCGCTCTGATTGGTTCGCAAGCGGGTCCGTATCCTACGATACGGACCCCGGTTACGGATCTCTGGCGACTCGCTCGTTCACAACAACAACAAACATCGTAGCAATTTTTGTCAACATTTATTTTCGCATTTCTCAGGAGAATAGCATTAATTTTACAGCATGGATAGTGATAACGACAGTGTTCACAGCGAAAGCGAGTTTTACTACCCTGAGGAAGACGAAATAAAATAAAACATTTCAGGAGAAAGCTAAAAACCTGTAACTGTTGCTAACACTGAGCAAAAACATGGCTGAATCCTGAATGACTCCTATTTGTATAAATAGGGGACTACATAGGCGGCAAAATGTAGTTTTTTCCTGCCATGGAAGTGCACTTGTATACCGAGGAGGAAGCCATTTGCATTACAGCCGTGAATGAGGATTCAAAATGGCGGCTAGGCTCGGTTTTCCCTTTTGGGCGCTCTCGTTTTCTGTTAGAATTTGGTAAAGAAAAAAAAATTATTTACCAGCTTAAGGTCGGTCCGTATGGTGAAATACCGTGACCTCGGCCTTAAATACTGACCTCGGCCCAGAGGGCCTCGCTCAGTACTTTCAAGACCTCGGTCACAGTATTTCACGATACGGACCTCCCAGCTGGTAAATAACATATATATTCTATTCCCTTCTAGCAGGTTCCATTCATTTGGTTTGATAGCATGCAGTATTGTTAGCATATCGCTTATCCTACGTGTATTACATCACTCTACCCAATGGAGAATGAGCATTCGATATGGTTTATGATATTGCATGGTTGTCAAGACAACATGATGTCACATGTCGAAGATGTAAAATGTCCACGCTAGCGAGCGACTGTGACAATTTGTAAGCAAACATGGCCGCCAGGTTTGCTTCATTAAATCCAGAAGATTCTGAGCAAATTTTGAAAGAGAAAGACGTGTTAAACACCTGAAAGGAATCTGTAATAATAATAATAATAATATTGGCTGGCTTTGTTTTGTAGTATATCAGATATATTCCATTCAGCTAGCATGATATTGAATTCGTTGTCAATTCATTCAATATCATGCTTGCTGAATGGAATATATCTGATATGCCACTCAAAACCAGCCAACATTATTTAACTGTCACTCAGATCCGCGATGTATTTCGTATGAAAAATCCACGTTGTTGTTTTTTTATAAACTTCATATCTTCAAGCCAATGTGTGATTTTTCTTTTTAATATATAGACACATTCACAAAGTACCCAATTTTGTCAAACCAATTCATTGATTTCCACATGAGTGAGGATATATATGATATGTTATTTACCAGCTGGGAGGTCCGTATTGTGAAATACCTTGACCGAAGTCTTGAAAGTACTGAGCGAGGCCCTCTGGGCTGAGGTCAGTATTCAAGGCCGAGGTCACGCTATTTCACCATACGGACCGGCCTTAAGCTGGTAAATAATATATTTATTTTTTTCTTTCCCAAATTCTAACAGAAAACGAGAGCGCCCGAAAGGGAAAACCGAGCCGAGCCGCCATTTTGAATCCTCATTCATGGCTGTAATGCAAATGGCTTCCTCCTCGGTATACAAGTGCACTTCCATGGCAGGAAAAAAACTACATTTTGCTGCCTATGTAGTCCCCTATTTATACAAATAGGAGTCATTCAGGATTCAGCCATGTTTTTGCTCAGTGTTAGCAACAGTTACAGGTTTTTAGCTTTCTCCTGAAATGTTTTATTTTATTTCTTCTTCCTCAGGGTAGTAAAACTTGCTTTCGCTGTGAACACTGTCGTTATCGCTATCCATGCTGTAAAATTAATGCTATTCTCCTGAGAAATGCGAAAATAAATGTTGACAAAAATTGCTACTATGTTTGTTGTTGTTGTGAACGAGCGAGTCGCCAGAGGTCCGTAACCGGGGTCCGTATCGTAGGATACGGACCCGCTCACGAACCAATCAGGGCGTGGGATTTGATGGAAACCGGACCGCGAAAAAAATTATGAAAAATATGTCCTGGATGTAGTTCGTTTGAAAAAATATGAGTGGTGTATTTCCCAGTAAAACACTCGTGTCTGTGTAATGCATGTGCATATCTCGCTGCTCATGGGAAGAAAGAGAGAAAGAAAACAGCTCATATGGGGAAAACAGGGCTCAGGTGCGCTACGTTCATCCTTACACCTTTGGCTCATTCCCCAAACACCACCGACTCCCACGAAACCACACCCACACCTGCAACACTGTGACTACAGCAATAACAATATGCCGAGAAAGTAGTACTGTGAACAAACAGGATGTGATTATTTATTCTGGCTCAACATGTTGTATAATGTTGTGCCATTACCATAAAAACGCTACACAATTGTACGATTAAGAAGGATCTCTGTAGAGTTTATTCTTCACCCATACAGCTGAGTGAGAAAAGAATAGACTTGAAACGTAAAATCCTGAAGGGGATTTGTTTTGCTGGATGTGAGTTGCGTGACAGAGAGATGATAGAGAATGAAAACAAGACAGGTGACTAAAAAAAAAAAACAGAAATGTTTTTTGGCTTGAATTGACTTTCTTCTCCTAAAGATGAAGCGTCTGTGTGTGTGTGTGTGTGTGTGTGTGTGTGTGTGTGTGTGTGTGTGTGTGTGTTTCCGCTAATGTTCTATGATTTGTTTGTAGAGGTAAATCACCTTTAGTCTAGGCTATAAGCCGCTTTAGGATCCTGTGTCATTATGGAGTATTTCTGACCTCTTGCTCAGGTTAAAGCTGCATTAAATAAGTGCCAGGTCTATACTTTAAAACACTACGACTGTCAAATATAACATATAGTGGGGCAAAAAAGTATTTAGTCAGTCACCAATTGTGCAAGTTCTCCCACTTAAAAAGATGAGAGGCGCCTGTAATTTTCATCATAGGTACACTTCAACTATGAGAGACAGAATGGGGGGAAAGAATCCAGGAAATCACATTGTAGGATTTTTAATGAATTAATTGGTAAATTCCTCGGTAAAATAAGTATTTGGTCACCTTCAAACAAGCAAGATTTCTGGCTCTCACAGACCTGCAACAACTTCTTTAAGAGGCTCCTCTGTCCTCCACTCGTTACCTGTATTAATGGCACCTGTTTGAACTCGTTATCAGTATAAAAGACACCTGTCCACAACCTCAAACAAACAGTCACACTCCAAACTCCACTATGGCCAAGACCAAAGAGCTGTCAAAGGACACCAGAAACAAAATTGTAGACCTGCACCAGGCTGGGAAGACTGAATCTGCAATAGGTAAGCAGCTTGGTGTGAAGAAATCAACTGTGGGAGCAATTATTAGAAAATGGAAGACATACAAGACCACTGATAATCTCCCTCGATCTGGGGCTCCACGCAAGATCTCACCCCATGGGGTCAAAATGATCACAAGAACGGTGAGCAAAAATTCCAGAACCACACGGGGGGACCTAGTGAATGACCTGCAGAGAGCTGGGACCAAAGTAACAAAGGCTACCATCAGTAACACACTACGCCACCAGGGACTCAAATCCTGCAGTGCCAGACGTGTCCCCCTGCTTAAGCCAGTACATGTCCAGGCCCGTCTGAAGTTTGCTAGAGAGCATTTGGATGATCCAGAAGAGGATTGGGAGAATGTCATATGGTCAGATGAAACCAAAATAGAACTTTTTGGTAAAAACTCAACTTGTCGTGTTTGGAGGAGAAAGAATGCTGAGTTGCATCCAAAGAACACCATACCTACTGTGAAGCATGGGGGTGGAAACATCATGCTTTGGGGCTGTTTTTCTGCAAAGGGACCAGGACGACTGATCCGTGTAAAGGAAAGAATGAATGGGGCCATGTATCGTGAGATTTTGAGTGAAAACCTCCTTCCATCAACAAGGCCATTGAAGATGAAACGTGGCTGGGTCTTTCAGCATGACAATGATCCCAAACACACCGCCCGGGCAACGAAGGAGTGGCTTCGTAAGAAGCATTTCAAGGTCCTGGAGTGGCCTAGTCAGTCTCCAGATCTCAACCCCATAGAAAATCTTTGGAGGGAGTTGAAAGTCCGTGTTGCCCAGCGACAGCCCCAAAACATCACTGCTCTAGAGGAGATCTGCATGGAGGAATGGGCCAAAATACCAGCAACAGTGTGTGAAAACCTTGTGAAGACTTACAGAAAACGTTTGACCTCTGTCATTGCCAACAAAGGGTATATAACAAAGTATTGAGATGAACTTTTGTTATTGACCAAATACTTATTTTCCACCATAATTTGCAAATAAATTCTTTAAAAATCAGACAATGTGATTTTCTGGATTTTTTTTTCCTCATTTTGTCTCTCATAGTTGAAGTGTACCTATGATGAAAATTACAGGCCTCTCTCATCTTTTTAAGTGGGAGAACTTGCACAATTGGTGACTGACTAAATACTTTTTTGCCCCACTGTAGGTGCATTCTCTTCCAGTATAACCCAGCATTTAGAAAGCTTTTTATTTCCACATATATTACTGTCGTTTTACTCTGCATTTACCCCATACTGCCTTGGTTTCTGTCTTGTTGATTTCTTGGTTTCTTGTTCCTTCTGTTTTTTCCACTTATTCTCATGTTATTCTGGGGACCGACGAGGCAGAGAGAAAACTTTGGAATTAAAACAGAAGAGCGCACAAGACGGTCGTAATCCTGCAGCCAAGAGTCACTAAACACTTTGGCAGATTCAGAGCTGGCGCTAAATCAGCTCGGGTTTTTTTTTTTTTTTTTCAGCATCTCTCGTTCAACCCCTACACAAGGCCATGCCATCATAATTACGAAGACAAATGGCCTCATTTAAAGAGAAGAACTTTTTCTCCCACAACTACATGATCCATTACACTTTAGCTTCTCCTCTGCTGTTCAGTTCAACCTCATACAGTGCAGGAAATTAGGAACGACAAAGCAAATCTCTCTCTCTCTCTCTCTCTCTCTCTCTCTCTCTCTCTCACACACACACACACACACACATTTACTCAGTCACACTTTAACCAGTGTGATGACCCCAGTGCTCCCCCATGACACCATCCTTACAAAAGGACCCTTGAGAACCCTGTCCAAACCATACTCTCGATCTCGCTATCTCGGTTCTGTAGGTAATGTTTAGCTCCTGAACCGATAGTGACTCAGTGTAAAGTCAGCTTACTTAAAGCTACAGTGTGTAGGATTTTAATTTTTAAATAAAAAATTAATTATTATTTTTATTATATTTAAAATTGTTATAGTTATTATAATTTAAAATTTTTATTTATTTTATATTATATTTATATTATATACGTATTATTATTATTATTATTATTATTGTGGGCGGCACGGTGGTGTAGTGGTTAGCGCTGTCGTCTCACAGCAAGAAGGTCCGGGTTCGAGCCCCGTGGCCGGCGAGGGCCTTTCTGTGTGGAGTTTGCATGTTCTCCCTGCGTCCACGTGGGTTTCCTCCGGGTGCTCCGGTTTCCCCCACAGTCCAAAGACATGCAGGTTAGGTTAACTGGTGACTCTAAATCAGGGGTGTCCAAACTGATCCATAAAGGGCCTTGTGGCTGCAGGTTTTCATTCCAGCCATGCAGCAGCACATCTGACTTGGCTCATTCAGTCAACTGAACTGTCTTCACACAGTCAAATACTTGCAGCCACACCCACCCTTGATTAAAGGGTGGGTGTGTCAGTTGACTGAATAAGCCAAATCAGGTGTGCTGCTGCATGGCTGGAATGAAAACCTGCAGCCACACGGCCCTTTATGGATCAGTTTGGACACCCCTGCTCTAAATTGACCGTAGGTGTGAATGTGAGTGTGAATGGTTGTCTGTGTCTATTGGCCCTTTTCCACTACCCTTTTTCAGCTCACTTCAGCTCACTTCAGTCCGACACGGCTCGCGTTTCGACTACCGAAGAACAGCACGACTCAGCTCGCTTCAGCCCTGCTTAGCCCCTAAAACTCGCACCGTTTTGGAGTAGGGCTGAAGCGAGCCAAACCGAGCCGAATGGGGCTAGGGGCGTGAGGAGACACTCCCCTGTGCACTGATTGGTGAGGAGGAGTGTCCTCACATGCCCACACACGCCCCGCGAGCATGCTGGGATCTGTAAACACCGTAAACCCGGAAGAAGGAGAATTACGAATTATGAGAATTATGAAGCCTTATGCGCCTCGCCTCATCTATACGCTCTTGCCAGTATCTGTTGGCGTTGTCGGTGACAACAAGCCACAGCACCAAGACCAGCAACACTAACGACTCCATGTCCTCCATGTTTATTGTTTACTCTCCGGGTTGTGAGACTACCGCTTAAAAGCTCACTGATGTCACTGTTTGCGCCACCTAACGACATCACCTGACGTCCACCCACTTTCGCTAACTCCACCCAATGTGTCCACCCACTTCCAGCCAGCACGGTTCAGCGCGGTTGTAGTCGAAATGCAACTCCAACAGCCCCGCTCAGCTCGACTCAGCACGGCATGGCTCAGCCCAACTCAGCCGCGTTTGTAGTGGAAAAGCGGCATATGTGTCAGCCCTGTGATGACCTGGCGACTTGTCCAGGGTGTACCCCGCCTTTCGCCCGTAGTCAGCTGGGATAGGCTCCAGCTTGCCTGCGACCCTGTAGAACAGGATAAAGCGGCTAGAGATAATGAGATGAGATGAGATAAAAAAAGATTATTTTTTTTATGATTTAAAAATATTTTAAATCATAAAAATATCTTTACCCTGATTTTACAGGGTAAAAAAATGAGCTGCTGTTTGACAGTGTTCTTCCTGACCATTTAAGGCATATTTGTTCTCTAATTTTGTGGGAAGTTAGTGAACGATAGATGAGAGTGAACTGATTCATCCCTTTTGTGTAGTTTGTATCGTTGCCCAGTTGGGAAATTGTTTTATTGAAAAAGATCATGAGAGCTGGCTAATGAAAAACTTTTCATTTGTTGCGTCTCTGTACTGTGAGAAACAGGGGTACAGTAGGAGTCCATTTCTGTCCCCCAAGGTACAATCTACACTAATGTACCTTCTAGGGCTCATTATTGGACGTCAAGGTAACTATGTGTACATATATGGTCCCAATCAGTATATAAAGGGTACAAATATGTACCTTACAGGGTACTGCCCCAGTGCCAAGCTATTGTACCCCTTGTATAATACAATACTGTATTATAAATACAGTAATGTACTTTATTTTCTGAGTGTGTGTGTGTTTTGTGTATTTATACCCTCAGTGTTGTATACGCAGAATGCTGTTTGGGATACAGCCTTGAATTCTCTTTGAATGTTTATTGATTTGGTACTCAGCCCCATCAGCAGCACGGTGGTATAGTGGTTACCACTGTCTCCCCATAGCAACCAGGTTCTGGGTTTGAACCTTATGGCTGACGGGGGCCTTTCTGTGCTGAGTTTGCATGTTCTCCTTGTGCCTGTGTGAGTTTCCTCCGGGTGCTCCAGTTTCCTCTTACAGTCCAAAGACATGCAGATTAGGTCAACTGGCGGCTCTAAATTGCCCGTGGGTGTGAATGCGAGTCTGAATGGTTGTTCATCTCTGTGTTAGACCTGCACTAGATTGGCAGCCTGTCCAGGGTGTACCTCACCTGTCACTGGGATTGGCTTGAGGATCAGTGGTATAGATAATCGATGGATGGTGCCCATGAAACATTCATGCAAGAGTAGCTTACAATCGCACTGTTCTACCAGAGATGTTTAAAAGCATAACTGTTTACACTACTGACATCTTTCTGTGACTCTAGTTAGTTAGCTATATTTAATAAATGAATACTGTATGGTTTTTTTCACTATTAGATACTTAGGCTACTATCAGACTGTCTCGTACCTTGCCACGTAAGCAGCGTGCGGGTCAAACGCCAAGAAATGAGGCGTATTTTGTCCAGAATTAAAGTCCTGTGACGTACACGGCGTATGTGTGATGTTTCTGTGGCGTATCTGGGGTTCGTATGGGGGTAAAGTTATGGTGTACTGAGGCGTATGTGTGGCATATGATGCATTGCTGTGGCATAACCGTTTCGTTGCTTTCGTTGGCGTGGCGTTTAGTTCTTACATGTGACATTGCTGCTGCGTACCTGTGGCGTATCTGCGGCGTTCACAGGTGGGTATAAAAGGGGGCCCAACGCTGTGTTCATTGTCATTCGTCACAGTCAAGAAAGCATCATGCCAGCAAGGAAGTCAGGACCCAAGAAGGGCAAGGGAAGACGGAAGATATCAGCCACATCCCCCCAGCCAGCCACGGAGCCACCTTCATCAGACACATGTCAACTAAAGCGTTCGCACGGCGTCACTGCTGCGTAGCTTTCGTTTTTACGGCGTACACGTGACATATGTGCGACATATGCTACGGATTTTTAAGCGCAGACTTAAAAATACGCCGCACCCTGGCATACAAGGAGATCATGTTACGCATCCTAGAGTGTTAGCTACGTAAGCTGGCGATGCTGTGACGTTCCTTTCTTACTGACATGTATCCTGATACGCCGTACGTACACAAGGCTGAAACGCCAATGTGTGAACCAAACATCTCATCTCATTATCTCTAGCCGCTTTATCCTGTTCTACAGGGTCGCAGGCAAGCTGGAGCCTATCCCAGCTGACTACGGGCGAAAGGCGGGGTACACCCTGGACAAGTCGCCAGGTCATCACAGGGCTGACACATAGACAACCATTCACACTCACATTCACACCTACGGTCAATTTAGAGTCACCAGTTAACCTAACCTGCATGTCTTTGGACTGTGAGGGAAACTGGAGCACCCGGAGGAAACCCACGCGGACACGGGGAGAATATGCAAACTCCGCACAGAAAGGCCCTCGCCGGCCACGGGGCTCGAACCCGGACCTTCTTGCTGTGAGGCGACAGCGCTAACCACTACACCACTGTGCCGCCCCGCTTTACAATTATAGGAAAAAAAAGTCCACCAGCCCAGCCGCCGCGATGCTGCCAAGCAACATCACTCGGAACACCACGCCATGGATCCACAAAGCAAGCACAGACAAACCACCGAGCAACATCGCTCGGAACATCACGCCAAGCACTAAAGCACCGCCGCACAGAGCACTGGACAACCGTGATGTTAAAATGAGCAACAAGCTCACTGCAGTCCATAGCGAGGAGCACAGGCATCACCCACGGCAAACCAAGGCCTGAAGGGAACCGGCACCCAAAATTGGGTCCACAGCTGGTGGACAAAAACACTCAAACAAAAACAAACATCAAACTACACATACACAAAAACAAGGAGAAAAAATAAAATAAAAAAGCTCCGGTGAGAAGCGGCAGCCAGAATGCGCATGACGTGCTCTCAACCGGAAACGGAAACATTAGTGCCATATATTTAAATAACATTCTCATATATGCTTCAACAGGTAATCTAACAGCAGTCTGACACTATCTTTAGCAAAGAGTTTTGCAGTTTTAATGCTACAGTCTCAGTAGTGGTCCAGTTATTCCTGGCACATGAGCAGTATGTTGTATGGTGTCTGTAGGGAGCAGCTTGGCAGGAGGGACAGCTCCACGGCCTTTTAAAACTCACTATAAGTCCTCTGTCTCTCGTTCTCTTATGTACACCCCCTCCTTCCTTCTTGTGAGCGATCTTTCCAGGTAAATTGATTCCCTATGCAAAGGTCAAAGGATGCAACAGATGCATGGTTAATCTTAACAACAGGTGTGCTTCCTCTCGTTTTCACCGGGATGATGACGGGGGGGACGAAGCAGGGGATTGTGTTACTTCTTATCAGTTACATGAGAGGGTGTGTTCATGTGGGTTTTCAGTTTAGACGATCAGACCAATAAGATTTAAAATGCAATGTGTTTGACAACTAAATTGTTGTTTCTCTCTCTCTCTCTCTCTCTCTCTCTCTCTCTCTCTGTCTCTCTCTCATTATACTGATGTGGATTAATGTGTTTGGGGAGAAGCTTGTACGTAAGCTCCAGAGATCAAGTTTCCTGTGGAAATGGAGAGAAATTTGACCTTGCCATGCTACCGAAGTGAACAGGAAATAAATTTTGTCCTCCTGTCTGATTAATATTTATAGTCTCTCAGTTACCTTTGACCAGGTATGTTGGGTAAGAAAATTCCTTTAAGAGCAAACAGACCTGCTGCATTTGTCTTTCATCAAGCCCATAATAATTATTAAAAGTTATTTACGTAAGGAATAAAACATGACCGAGCATGCTGGGATAGGGAAAGTATTGGTGATGGGGTCGTGTCATGTGACAAAGTTGATTATTTTTCAATAACAGCATGTCCTGGAGTGTGTTCTTTTTCTTCTGCGACAGCAATTTGCCAATGATTATAATTTCCAATGATTTATAAGTCATACTCTTATTCATTTATAACTACATTTAATGTTGCAAATGTTCACAAAACAGGGTGGCACGGTGGTGTGGTGGTTAGCGCTGTCGCCTCACAGCAAGAAGGTCCGGGTTTGAGCCCTGTGGCCGGCGAGGGCCTTTCTGTGTGGAGTTTGCATGTTCTCCCCGTGTCCGCGTGGGTTTCCTCCGGGTGCTCCGGTTTCCCCCACAGTCCAAAGACATGCAGGTTAGGTTAACTGGTGACTCTAAATTGACCGTAGGTGTGAATGTGAGTGTGAATGGTTGTCTGTGTCTGTTGCCGCTTTTCCACTACAAACGCGGCTGAGTCAGGCTGAGCCGTGCCGTGCTGAGTCGGGCTGAGTGGGGCTGTTGGAGTTGCATTTCGACTACAACCGCGCTGAACCGTGCTGGCTGGAAGTGGGTGGACACATTGGGTGGAGTTAGCGAAAGTGGGTGGACGTCAGGTGATGTCGTTAAGCAGCGTAAACAGTGACATCAGTGATCTTTTAAGCGGTAGTCTCACGACCCGAATAGTAAACAATAAACATGGAGGACATGGAGTCGTTAGTGTTGCTGGTCTTGGTGCTGTGGCTTGTTGTCACCGACAACGCCAACAGATACTGGCAAGAGCATATAGATGAGGCGAGGCGCATAAGGCTTCATAATTCTCGTAATTCTCCTTCTTCCGGGTTTGCGGTGTTTACAGATCCCAGCGTGCTCGCGGGGCGTGTGTGGGCATGTGAGGACACTCCTCCTCACCAATCAGTGCACAGGGGAGTGTCTGCTCACGCCCTCAGCCTCACTCGGCACGGTTTGGCTCGCTTCAGCCCCACTCCAAAACGGTGCGAGTTTTAGGGGCTAAGCAGGGCTGAAGCGAGCTGAGTCGTGCTGTTCTTTGGTAGTCGAAACGCAAGCCATGTCGGGCTGAAGTGAGCTGAAGTGAGCTGAAAAAGGGTAGTGGAAAAGGGCCATATGTGTCAGCCCTGTGATGACCTGGTGACTTGTCCAGGGTGTACCCCGCCTTTCGCCCGTAGTCAGCTGGGATAGGCTCCAGCTTGCCTGCGACCCTGTAGAAGGATAAAGCAGCTACAGATAATGAGATGAGATGAGATGTTTACAAAACAAGTTTGTTCCTGTTACTGTAACATTTATAGCAGCTATAAACAACCGCTCCCTCACCACCCTCTCGTATTCTTTCCCGTCATTAATAAGACTACTTACTTTCTTAATTTCAGTAAATGCTAAATAAACATCTCACAGGAAATGTTATCATACAGTGGTGCTTGAAAGTTTGTGAACCCTTTAGAATTTTCTATATTTCTGCATAAATATGACCGAAAACATCATCACATTTTCACACAAGTCCTAAAAGTAGATAAAGAGAACCCAGTTAAACAAATGAGACAAAAATATTATACTTGGTCATTTGTTTATTGAGGAAAATGATCCAATATTACATATCTATGAGTGGCAAAAGTATGTGAACCTTTGCTTTCAGTATCTGGTGTGACCCCCTTGTGCAGCAATAACTGCAACTAAACGTTCCCGGTAACTGTTGATCAGTCCTGCACACCGGCTTGGAGGAATTTTAGCCCATTCCTCCATACAGAACAGCTTCAACTCTGGGATTTTGGTGGGTTTCCTCACACGAACTGCTCACTTCAGGTCCTTCCACAACATTTCCATTGGATTAAGGTCAGGACTTTGACTTGGCTGTTCCAAAACATTAACTTTATTCTTCTTAACCATTCTTTGGTAGAACGACTTGTGTGCTTAGGGTCGTTGTCTTGCTGCATGACCCATCTTCTCTTGAGATTCAGTTCATGGACAGATGTCCTGGCATTTTCCTTTAGAATTCACTGGTATAATTCAGAATTCATTGTTCCATCAATGATGGCAAGCCATCCTGGCCCAGATGCAGCAAAACAGGCCCAAACCATGATACTACCACCACCATGTTTCACAGATGGGATAAGGTTCTTGTGCTGGAATGCAGTGTTTTCCTTTCTCCAAACATAACACTTCTCATTTAAACCAAAAAGTTCTATTTTGGTCTCATCCGTCCACAAAACATTTTTCCAATAGCCTTCTGGCTTGTCCACGTGATCTTTAGCAAACCGCAGATGAGCAGCAATGTTCTTTTTGGAGAGCAGTGGCTTTCTCCTTGCAACCCTGCCATGCACACCATTGTTGTTCAGTGTTCTCCTGATGGTGGAATCATGAACATTAGCCAATGTGAGAGAGGCCTTCAGTTGCTTAGAAGTTACCCTGGGGTCCTTTGTGACCTCGCCAACTATTACACGCCTCGCTCTTGGAGTGATCTTTGTTGGTCGACCACTCCTGGGGAGGGTAACAATGGCCTAGAATTTCTTCCATTTGTACACAATCTGTCTGACTGTGGATTGGTGGAGTCCAAACTCTTTAGAGATGGTTTTGTAACTTTTTCCAGCCTGATGAGCATCAACAACACTTTTTCTGAGGTCCTCAGAAATCTCCTTTGTTCATGCCATGATACACTTCCACAAACATGTGTTGTGAAGATCAGACTTTGATAGATCCCTGTTCTTTAAACAAAACAGGGTGCCCACTCACGCCTGATTGTCATCCCATTGATTGAAAACACCTGACTTTAATTTCACCTTCAAATTAACTGCTAATCCTAGAGGTTCACATACTTTTGCCACTCACAGATCTGTAATATTGGATCATTTTCCTCAATAAATAAATGACCAAGTATAATATTTTTTGTCTCATTTGTTTAACTGGGTTCTCTTTATCTACTTTTCGGACTTGTGTGAAAATCTAATGTTGTTTTAGGTCATATTTATGCAGAAATATAGAAAATTCTAAAGGGTTCACAAACTTTAAAGCACCACTGTATCAAGAGTTACATGTGTGGCACGGTGCTGTAGTGGTTAGCACTGTTGCCTCACAGCAAAAAGGTTAACGGGTTTGAGCCCAGTGGCCGACGGGGGCCTTTCTGTGCGAAGTTTGCATGTTCTCCCCGTGTCCGCGTGGGTTTCCTCCGGGTGCTCCGGTTTCCCCCATGCAGGTTGGGTTAAGTGGTGACTCTGAATTGACCATGAGTGTGAATGGTTGTTTGTCTGTATGTGTCAGCCCTGTGATAACCTGGTGACTTGTCCAGGGTCTGTTTAAGTTGAATAAACTGCCGTACAAGTCCTTCCTTCTGTAAGTTGTTACTATGGAAACGGTAACAGTCAGAGCTGTGCTGTTACAAAGAATTAATCAAGAGTTCGACAGTGATGCGGTGTAGTATTTTATATTATTTTCAGCATCTGCATGTTGTATGAATATTAGGTCGTACTACAGCTCGCGATGGTTTTGTGAATACTTGGCGATGAAAAATTGGTAGCATCGCCACCAATTGTGCAATGAACGGCAAATGTTCTCCAAGCTTCGTGAGTTGTGTTTTGGTGCGTCTCCCCCTCATGTGTGGCCAAAAACTTCACAAAAAATTTTAATGCATGCATTGAAATTTGGTGGCGATGTTTACATCAGCAAACTAAGCAGCAAATACAACCCCGATTCCAAAAAAGTTGGGACAAAGTACAAATTGTAAATAAAAACGGAATGCAATAATTTACAAATCTCAAAAACTGATATTGTATTCACAGTAGAACATAGACAACATATCAAATGTCGAAAGTGAGACATTTTGAAATTTCATGCCAAATATTGGCTCATTTGAAATTTCATGGCAGCAACACATCTCAAAAAAGTTGGGACAGGGGCAATAAGAGGCTGGAAAAGTTAAAGGTACAAAAAAGGAACAGCTGGAGGACCAAACTGCAACTCATTAGGTCAATTGGCAATAGGTCATTAACATGACTGGGTATAAAAAGAGCATCTTGGAGTGGCAGCAGCTCTCAGAAGTAAAGATGGGAAGAGGATCAGCAATCCCCCTAATTCTGCGCCGACAAATAGTGGAGCAATATCAGAAAGGAGTTCGACAGTGTAAAATTGCAAAGAGTTTGAACATATCATCATCTACAGTGCATAATATCATCAAAAGATTCAGAGAATCTGGAAGAATCTCTGTGCGTAAGGGTCAAGGCCGGAAAACCATACTGGGTGCCCGTGATCTTCGGGCCCTTAGACGGCACTGTATCACATACAGGCATGCTTCTGTATTGGAAATCACAAAATGGGCTCAGGAATATTTCCAGAGAACATTATCTGTGAACACAATTCACCGTGCCATCCGCCGTTGCCAGCTAAAACTCTATAGTTCAAAGAAGAAGCCGTATCTAAACATGATCCAGAAGCGCAGACGTCTTCTCTGGGCCAAGGCTCATTTAAAATGGACTGTGGCAAAGTGGAAAACTGTTCTGTGGTCAGACAAATCAAAATTTGAAGTTCTTTATGGAAATCAGGGACGCCGTGTCATTTGGACTAAAGAGGAGAAGGACGACCCAAGTTGTTATCAGCGCTCAGTTCAGAAGCCTGCATCTCTGATGGTATGGGGTTGCATTAGTGCGTGTGGCATGGGCAGCTTACACATCTGGAAAGACACCATCAATGCTGAAAGGTATATCCAGGTTCTAGAGCAACATATGCTCCCATCCAGACGACGTCTTTTTCAGGGAAGACCTTGCATTTTCCAACATGACAATGCCAAACCACATACTGCATCAATTACAGCATCATGGCTGCGTAGAAGAAGGGTCCGGGTACTGAACTGGCAGCCTGCAGTCCAGATCTTTCACCCATAGAAAACATTTGGCGCATCATAAAACGGAAGATACGACAAAAAAGACCTAAGACAGTTGAGCAACTAGAATCCTCCATTAGACAAGAATGGGTTAACATTCCTATCCCTAAACTTGAGCAACTTGTCTCCTCAGTCCCCAGACGTTTACAGACTGTTGTAAAGAGAAAAGGGGATGTCTCACAGTGGTAAACATGGCCTTGTCCCAACTTTTTTGAGATGTGTTGTTGTCATGAAATTTAAAATCACCTAATTTTTCTCTTTAAATGATACATTTTCTCAGTTTAAACATTTGATATATCATCTATGTTCTATTCTGAATAAAATATGGAATTTTGAAACTTCCACATCATTGCATTCCGTTTTTATTTACAATTTGTACTTTGTCCCAACTTTTTTGGAATCAGGGTTGTACTTGCAGATGGGTTTGGGAATACTTCCTGAAGCTTGGGGAACATTCGCTGAGCTTCTTGAGATGTATTTGTCTCGAATCCATATCCCCGGTGACACAGTGGCGAGGTATCACCTCACCTTCACCGAGACTTGAAAAGTGCATTTACAATCGGTGGTCCTTCGCCACGGTTTGTAATTGGTTGGGTGAAGGGTTCATGAATATTTGGTGAATGTTTGGCAATGGTTAGACAACGCATTTGTGATCGACGCTGATTGGTTGGCGCTGATGTCACGCATTGTTGAAATCTATTGAGCAAGGCGTCTGCGATCATTCTTCTGCCAGACGCCGATATGTACAAAACCCTCAAGCATGCCTCCTCCGAAAAATGCCAGGTCTCCTCAAAAGAAAAGGGCCAATTGTTTGCCTGCTGTGTAACCACAGCTTTCAGCTCACCTGTACACATTGCCATGCATCGCCACCAAAACACCATTTTCATTAGGGGTGTTCACACGGCAACTTTTACTCCGGTGTAGCACTGGGGCTGCCCCGGTAGAGCGTTCACATGGTACAAAGTTATACCAGTGTAGCCCCTGAAAGCTGCTTAAACCGGTGCAAATCTAACCCTGCTCGGGAGGTGGTTTAAGAAATTTACTCCGGAGTAAATGCTAGTTTGCGGGCAGCACCGATATAAAATAGGCTGTCTGAACGCTACAGGGGTAGACTCGCTACGCGCGAGGAGAGTTGATTACATACGGGCATTGCATAATTTGCATCCTGGTATTTTGCGCTTCCAAAATGGCGAATATCAACAACAACAGAACTGCGTGTCTTCCAGTGTTGCCAGATTGGGCGGTTTTAAGTGCATTTTGGCAGATTTGAACATATTTTGGGCTGGAAAACGTCAGCAGTATCTGGCAACACTGGTGTCTTCATCCACGTTGTTTTCCCGGCGCTTGGTGATGCCATGACAACCAGGAAAAGGAAGTACATTTTCACGCATGCGCATATTTAATTTCCGCATTATTACTATCGTATAGCACGGTCGCAAAAACTGCCATGTGAACACAAGTGGGGCTGCACCGGTGCTAACACGCTTCTCTCTAGTAAGCAGGTTTGTGACGTGTGAACGCTCCACAAAATTTACACCGGTGTAAGATATACCGCAATAAAATACATCGGTGCAGCATCGATGCAAATATGTGCCGTGTGAACACCCCTATAGATAACCTGTCGCAAAGCATCGCGAGCTGTAGTGTGATCATAGCCAAGTTGTTTTTCCAGATCACCATGAGTAAGGGGAAATGTACTCACTCCACTCTGCAGGCACTAGAGCCCATTATCAGTGTGCTTTGTTTGTGATAAACGTGCAGATTAGGAATCTGAAGGTGTTACAGTGTGAAGGTTAAAATGTTGTTGGTCATCACTAAGAAACAACACTCAACTGGTGTGATCTGTTTTCTAGATACACTCTGTGATATTTTTGGATCCATGTAGAAGGTCTCAGAGAGAGTATCTTATTATTGTGTCCGTGAGCGAGAGAAAGGCGGGGGGGTGGATTGTCAGGTTGGAACTTTGGCTTGGTTGACATGTTTCTCAGATGTGTTTTCAGCACTTTCGGTTCTCTGTTTCTTTGGACTCTTTAGCATTTTTGCACCTAACGCCATGATAACAAATCCATGAATCCACATTTTCCCACCGTTTCCAATCCAAGTGACCTAAAGTCGGGCTTCTTTCCAGGGTCCGAGTGAAATGTCGCTGATAAACAAAATGACTCTTTTAAGTGAACATTGTGGCCTATATCGCTCACATATATGAACCTTTTGCTTGGGAGATGTAGGCAATGCTATGACTCTTGCAGTGTAATTTCACTTCATTCTGCCACAGAAATGAAAGTCTTTTCTACATCGGAGCTGTTGGTTAGTGTGAAAGTGTGAACGCTGAGCTGCGTGTTTGACTTTCAGCGATCTGGATGAGGCAGTATGAATTACAGGAGGCAATCAGGTATCATGAGAAATGGAAGTGAATCTTTGTCAATATGTCAATGCACATTTGTAATGGCTTGCTGATTTAATTATTATTTAAATAGCTTTTCTAGAATGTACCCCTAAGTAATGTTATGTTCTTCATGAAAATGGTTGAAAAAGAAAGATAGTAACGAGTCATTTGGGAGCCAAAAGACTCAACTCTTATTGGTGAGCTGGGCAAAATGAATGCTCAATGGAAAAGAGTAGAAATTCCTATCACTACAGCAGGCTTTCGTCTAAACGGGGGAACAGGGGCGCTGCGCCCTCTTACTCATGGCGTGCGCCCTCTTACCGACTCCGTGAAAACATCCTAGCAACACTACGTGACAATGTGTCTGATCATCAAATACGTTATAATTGCTCCAAAAATATTCCAATCATAGTAGATACACCGCCAGACGGTGCAAAAACAATCCGAATTGGCGTTTTCCAGACTGAGGCGCCATGTTGTTTAGTTGTTTACCTGTCGCGGCTGCTCTCGCGAGATTTGACCTGGGTTACATACAAGGTCAGCTGACTTGTAGAGCGAGATTTCTCTAGACTGAATGACCTTTCACCCACCGGCGCGGGAGCTTTTGACAGAAGTAGTTCGCGAGTTGTTTTTGTTGACACTTGGGCATTTAAAGATGTCATCCCGCGGCACGAAGCGGAAGAAAGCGAAAGACTGTCCTGGGCAGAAGAAGATTACATCTTTCTTTTTCAATGTTGACAGACAATTTGTTACAATTTCCCTCTCAGATAGCCTCAGAATGTCCCACTGGAGCACGGCGGGGGGGGGGGGGGGGGGGGGGCAACCGGCTCCCCCCCCACTTCGCTCCCTCGTCATGGTGAGCGCCCTCATACTAAATTTTTCTAGAAAAAACCCTGTACAGGGTACCACAAGTACCAAACAGGGACACATGGGTGGAGCTAGAGATAGTTCAGACCAGTGATTAGTGAAATTCAGTCATCGCAGGCAGGAACGTCATGAGGTTTGACTCAATTCATTGAACCCGCCATTTTGAAAAATCCTTCAAGCTATGTCTGAAATTGCATACTGTCACTAAAGAGGATCTCAAGTGCCTGGATGTCTGTGAAAATTCCAATTAAGTACGGCTTTCTGCTTTGTCTTAAACCCAGGCTGTCTCATTGTCTTCACATAAAACCATCCATCATCCGTAACTGTTTATCCTGTGCAGGGTCGCGGGCAAGCTGGAGCCTATCCCAGCTGACTATGGGCAAGAAGCGGGGTACACCCTGGACAAGTCGCCAGGTCATCGCAGGGCTGACACATAGACACAGATAACCATTCACACTCACATTCACACCTACAGTCAATTTAGAGTCACCAGTTAACCTAACCTGCATGTCTTTGGACTGTGGGGGAAACCGGAGCACCCGGAGGAAACCCACGCGGACACGGGGAGAACATGCAAACTCCACACAGAAAGGCCCTCGCCGGCCACGGGGCTCGAACCCGGACCTTCTTGCTGTGAGGCGACAGCGCTAACCACTACACCACCGTGCTGCCCTTCCACGTAAAACCAAATGAGAAAAAAAAGATCATTCAAACTGTGAAGCTCCTCCATTCCATTGTGCTGGGTGTTATGTGTTAGCAAGACTGTCATGTGAGAAATGATCTCATTATCTCCGAGCTCAGAAACAAAAATAAACAATCGTCCTACTTCAGCATGTTCCGTTATCAGGTAGAAAATGGAGACAGGTTATTGGTTAGTGTACAGATCGCTCTGCATTCGGATTAGTGACAGTACTCTACCGTCTGGAGGGAAACAGATATGAGTGTCCTATCAGCAGCCTGAGCGGAATGAGCTCATTACCTTACCAGAAGATGGAATGTGGACACACACACACACGCACATGTCCACACACATGAACAAACAAAAAACAAAGAAGGAAAGAGAGTGCGAAAGCAAGAGAGAGAGCGAGAGAGAAATCCTATTCACTTACAGATTACCAACTTGTTGCTGCTTGTTAGAAGACTCCACCTGTGCCACACACACACACACACACACACACACACACACACACACACACACAGAAGCTAAATGACAGATATGTGAGTCAGGACGTTTTGGGAACTCTTTTATCTTAGCTGTTGTGAATGGGGTGTGTGCTGGGGTGGGTGTGGCCAGTGAAGCACACCGGTATGTTGACCAGTCAGTTATGGGTTTTGACTTTTTTTTAATGTTCAGGTTTCGTGTCTTTCATACCTTGAAATCAATCACCCCTAAATCACATCTCGATTACTCCTGTGCAGTTCAGGATACTGAATAATATCTAGCACGGTGGTGTAGTGGTTAGCACTGTCACCTCACAGCAAGAAGGTCCTGGGTTTGAACCCCAGTGGCCAACGGGGCCTTTCTGTGTAGAGTTTGCATGCCGTGTCTGTATGGGTTTCCTCCGGGTGCTCCGGTTTCCCCCACAGTCCAAAGACATGCAGGTTAAGCCTAGGTCACAACCGGACATACAATTTTTTGGCCGTGCGATTTTTGGCGTTTCCCAAATCGCTGCGGTTTTTTTTGTTCGTGGAGAAAGACGCATGTTGGCCGTAAGTTTGTCTTGCAACCTGAAAAAAAACGTAAGCGCCCGTAGAGTTTGTTTGACATGACAAAGAACCTCTGCGGCCGGTCTACGGCTCGAAAATCAGCACGTCACACGCGCGCCCTCCGTGCGTTTCTTGCGTTTTTTGCACATAGACCGGCTGTAGGAGCACGTACGGCCGGTTGTGACCGAGGCTTTAGGCTAACGCGGGGCAGCCATGGCCTGAGGTTGAGCTGAAGTGCCCTTGAGCAAGACACCTAAACCCCAACTGCACCCTGGGTGCTGTAGCATAGCTGCCCACTGCTCTGGGTATGTGTGTGTACTCATTGCTCACTTGTGTGTGTGTTCACTGCTTCAGATGGGTTAAATGCAGAGAGGAATTTCACTGTGCTTGAGTGTGCATGTGACAAATAAAGGCCCTTCTTCTTCTTCATCATCATCTATTCTGGCATTGGAAGGTCACTTTTTTGCCAAATATCTTGAGTATTAGGAGCTATAGAATACAAATGCATAGACACCAGTACAGTAACGTGACTATTTATTTTGCACAAATGCACAGCCTACTCTTCTGCTACACCCCTTTGCCTTTCTGTGTAACGCCACATGCAGAAACGTACAGCTTTCAGACTGAATTGTATTCCACCAGGATGTACATATTCACACTTGACATGTCCAGGTATACATGAGGTCTAATGACACACACGTGCTGGGATTCACTCGTGGCCTTCTGTGCTGACCGTGCAGCTCATCCGTTAAAGACTTGCACTTGGTGGGAATGAACGGATTGTTCATTTCTTAATCCTCTTCTTTTTCTCCTTCATTTACATGAGTCTCTTAACCTTTAACATACCTGCTTTTGTTCACACAGAAAGAAAGAAAGAAAGAAAGAAAGAAAGAAAGAAAGAAAGAAAGAAAGAAAGCACCACTTTATTTATCACACACTTGTGAAATTCCCTCTCTGCATTTAACCTATCTGAAGCAGTGAACACATACGTGAGCAATGAGCGCACACACATACCCAGAGCAGTGGGCAGCCATGCTAACAGCGCCCGGGGAGCAGTTGGGAGTTAGGTGCCTCGCTCAAGGGCACCTCAGCCCAAGGCCGTCCCATATTAACCTAACCGCATGTTTTTGGACTGTGGGGGAAACTGGAGCACCCAGAGGAAACCCACGCAGACACGGGGAGAGCATGCAAACTCCACACAGAAAGGCCCCCGTCGGCTGCTGGGCTCGAACCCGTTAACCTTCTTGCTGTGAGGCGACCGTGCTAACCACTACACCACCGTGCCGCCCCTAATAGGCTGATCTATCAAATAGATCAGTTCCCAGGGATAGGATCAGGCCATTCACTCAATTATAAAACATGTTCGGAAGTTCACCATTAATCCCTTGATTGATTGGTGTGTGTGTTTATATACTACTGAAGACCAAATGTCCCCACAAGGATCGTAAAATTTGACAATCTTGACATTTGGATGGTCCCCACAAGGAAATTGCTGCTGTTGTTGTTTTTCTAAACAAACAAACAAACAAAAAAGAGCCAAAAAGTTTCCTTTTCATTACTGAGATTATGGTTAGGGCTAGGTTTAGGTGCAGGCATAGCATTAAAAAAGTATTATAGGCTGCAGTCAATGGAAGGTCCTCGCAAGGATAGCGAGACAAACGTGTGTGTGTGTGTGTGTGTGTGTAACAGACATGTGCTTGTTTACTTTAGAGCTGACAGAGATCAGGTTGGCTAATTGAGCACTGTGTGTGTGTGTGTGTGTGTGTGTGTGTGTGTGTGTGTGTGCCCAGAGAATGTTGCGCTTAGCATAAAGAAGCCACATAAACATTTCCCAGAACCATACACACACTTTCAGTCATTTGATCGTACCATGTTCGTCAGAAGGGTTTATTCAAAACAGCTTTTTCTAAATCCTATAGATGTGAGGCTTGAGCACTGTATGGGGTTTATATAATCCAATTGCGGCCCTCGGTGTTTAGTTCGGTACAGCGTCTGCCAGGGTGTGAATAATAGGCGACTCCGTGGGAGTCTGAAGAATCTAAAATAAAAAAGACTTTTGTTTACCACATATGTTCCATATCTTATTTCAACATGTTGATGTCTTCAGTGTTGTCAAAATACAGAAAAACCTGTGAATGAGTCGGGGTGTCCAAACTTTTGATTGGTACTGTATGAGCAGAGATGTTGTTTGGTTTGTTTGGTATTTGTCTTTCATGTCAGTATTGAAGAGTAAAGAGCAGTTTTTATGCTGTACATTTGTTCAGATTTACATATTTACAAAAACATGGACAGAAATGTTTAACCACAGTTGTGTACATGGACCAAACTGCAGATCGGAAACGTGAATTTTGTAACAGTCTGTATGTAGACACGTTTATACTTATTGTAAAATCCATGCATTTGATCATTTATGCTATTAGCATCAAGCAACCCCATTTGTTTGTTTGTTTGTTTTGGTAGTAAAATTTATTTTTTTTATTTGCCTTTTAGGATGTTCTTGTCAGCAATGGCACCTCGTGTGTGTGTGTGTGTGTTTTATTGCAGTTTTTATTTATAAAAAAAACAAACAAAAAACTAAAAGAGCCAAAAGGTTTCCTTTTGGTTACTGAGGTTATGGTTAGGTTTAGGTGGTGGGGGTGGACTCATGGATGTTGCCATGACTGCACTGCTTTACATTATGGGGTGTGTATGTGTGAGAGTGTGTTTAAAAGAGTACGCAGCCATTTTTCCATTAGTGCTACCTTTGTATTACCCTTGTGTGTGTGTGTGTGTGTGTGTGTGTGTGTGTGTGTGTGTGTGTGTGTGTGTGTGTCTATGTGTGTGTATGTGTCCCTTTGTGTATGTGTCCCTGTATGTCTGTGTGTGCCCTTCTGTGTGTCTCTGTCTGTATGTCCCTGTGTCTCTGTGTCCCATGTGTTTGTGTGTGTCCCTGTGTGTATATGTCTGTGCCTCTGTCTTTGTCTCTGTGTGTCCATGTGTGTGTCTCTGTCTTTGTCTCTGTGTGTCCATGTGTGTGTCTCTGTCTTTGTCTCTGTGTGTCCATGTGTGTGTCTCTGTTTGTGTCCCTGTGTGTATGTCTGTGTGTATGTGTGAGAGTGTGTTTAAAAGAGTACGCAGCCATTTTTCCATTAGTGCTACCTTTGTATTACCCTTGTGTGTGTGTGTGTGTGTGTGTGTGTGTGTGTGTGTGTGTGTCTATGTGTGTGTATGTGTCCCTTTGTGTATGTGTCCCTGTATGTCTGTGTGTGCCCTTCTGTGTGTCTCTGTCTGTATGTCCCTGTGTCTCTGTGTCCCATGTGTTTGTGTGTGTCCCTGTGTGTATATGTCTGTGCCTCTGTCTTTGTCTCTGTGTGTCCATGTGTGTGTCTCTGTCTTTGTCTCTGTGTGTCCATGTGTGTGTCTCTGTCTTTGTCTCTGTGTGTCCATGTGTGTGTCTCTGTTTGTGTCCCTGTGTGTATGTCTGTGTGTATGTGTGAGAGTGTGTTTAAAAGAGTACGCAGCCATTTTTCCATTAGTGCTACCTTTGTATTACCCTTGTGTGTGTGTGTGTGTGTGTGTGTGTGTGTGTGTGTGTGTGTGTGTGTGTGTGTGTGTCTATGTGTGTGTGTGTGTATGTGTCCCTTTGTGTATGTGTCCCTGTATGTCTGTGTGTGCCCTTCTGTGTGTCTCTGTCTGTATGTCCCTGTGTCTCTGTGTCCCATGTGTTTGTGTGTGTCCCTGTGTGTATATGTCTGTGCCTCTGTCTTTGTCTCTGTGTGTCCATGTGTGTGTCTCTGTCTTTGTCTCTGTGTGTCCATGTGTGTGTCTCTGTCTTTGTCTCTGTGTGTCCATGTGTGTGTCTCTGTTTGTGTCCCTGTGTGTATGTCTGTGTGTATGTGTGAGAGTGTGTTTAAAAGAGTACGCAGCCATTTTTCCATTAGTGCTACCTTTGTATTACCCTTGTGTGTGTGTGTGTGTGTGTCCCTTTGTGTATATGTCCCTGTATGTCTGTGTGTGCCCTTCTGTGTGTCTCTGTCTGTATGTCCCTGTGTCTCTGTGTCCCATGTGTCTGTGTGTGTTTGTGTGTGTCCCTGTGTGTATATGTCTGTGTCTCTGTCTTTGTCTCTGTGTGTCCATGTGTGTGTCTCTGTCTTTGTCTCTGTGTGTCCATGTGTGTGTCTCTGTCTTTGTCTCTGTGTGTCCCTGTGTGTATATGTCTGTCCCCATGTGTGTGTGTGTCCCCATGTGTGTGTGTGTCCACGTGTCCCTGTGTGTGTCTTTGTATGTGTCCCTGTGTGTGTCCCTGTGTGTCCCTGTGTGTGTTGCGGTGTGTGTGCTGCATGAATGCTGAGAGCGGGTGTAGGCCCAGATGTCCTCTGTGGGTGTGTATGTGTGTCTCTGTGTGTGTGTCTCAGTGTGTGTGCTACATAAGTGCCGAGAGCAGATGTAGACCCAGATGTCCTCTCTGAGTTAGGTGTGTGATTGCTGCTTTCTCTGTGTGACTCACTTTCTCGCTACATGTGTGTGCTGTGTGGAGAAAAGCAAAGTGACTTCTGCATGTTAGTAACAAAGCATAACAAGGGCCTTTAATGAAGAGATAGTGCAGCGTTTTTCAGCCTAATGTCGATCCAGCGCTCGTGTTTACATAAAGGACAAGGCGACCACAGACAGGTTTTCTCAAACGTACCGAAAAAAGAACAGAAACAACGTTTACTCAAAGCTCACTGACGATATAAGCCTAAGGGCAGGTGCTGAATTCCAGCAGTACGCTGATTGGGTTAAACTGACGGCTGTTTCATTGCACGCTAAAGTAATAGAATAAGATCAGACAGACGTGAGAATGTTTTCGCAAAACCGTGCAAAAGATACCGATTTCAAGCTTCATTTTAATATATTTTGACTGAAGAATTTATGGACGCGTTCTGTGGAAATATCTTTTGTACGTTTTTGTCGGAAAAGCCCTCAGACGTCATTGTAAGTGTTTTCTGTAAACAGGGGTTTTGTCCCTTTCATTTTTCCACACAGAAACCAGTACACCACGGATGCAGAATTAGATTGAAAAACAGTGGAGTAAAATTTGTTTAAAGTTCCTTATGATCACCGTGTCTAACTTTTTATCACAGTTTATGGTTTTATCTTGACATTTTCATGGCCAAATATTTCCCTGTACCCAAACATCTAAGCAAAAAGTCCTGATTACACCACAGTGTCATTACGTCACAATATTTGTGAACTGCAACTATTTCAGCACTGTATTGCACAGATGTATACTTTATACCACATGCAGTGCATACGTTTTATATGTAAATTCTGTTTTATGTCACTGGACAGTTGTAAAAAATAAAGGATCTCGCCGCTCCTCAGATACCCCTTTTCCACCAAATCAGTTCCAGGGCTGGTTCGGGGTCAGTGCTGGTGCTGGTTCACAACTCGTTCAACTTGCGAGCCAGCTGAGAACCAGTTTGCTTTTCCATAGCTCGCGGTGCTAAAGGCCAATTTATGCTGACAACCCAGCCCTCGCAGATAGCGTCGCAGACAGCGTCTGCGTAGCCCCCCCCCCTTCGCAGACTCTCTGCGCGCACCTCCCAAAAATTGTGACCAGCGCAGAAGCCTCGCAGACAGCATCGCAGACAAGAGGGCTCTGATTGGTCCACTCTACATCCGCTGTACACGCACTTCTGCTTCCCTACTTTCCCAGTTTGGTTTGTTTTCACGACCGGCATTTTTAAAAACACGAGCGAAGATGGAGCAGCACGAAGAGCGGTTGATCGAGGAAGTGAGAAAGTACGTACATATATACAACTCCAGTTCTAGTCATTATAAGTAACCCATTATAAGTAAACACTCCACTAACCACACCCACCAACTACTCCTAGCGATTTCGCGACTTTGCGCCCCCTTGCGTTGTGGCGGTGAATAACATCGCGCACGCCTATTACTCCCCGCTCAACGATAAATTACAACTGTCTGCGAAAAGCTATCTGCGAAAGCCTTGTCGCAAGAGCATGCAGAGGCCCTAAGGGGAGCCACGTCATTACGTCGCTGTATACGTCAGTTACGTCAGTTATGCGTTTGCATAAACCTTGGCACGAATATCGAAGCAACAACAACACGGAGAAGAAGAAGCAGCAACAACAACAATAATGTATGACTTCGCGTTTGTACAGCTGCTGCTTCTCGTCGCTTAAAAATGGCGATCTTTCGCGGTCTTGCTATTGTTGTTGGTCTTAACAACTCCACCCCCCCGCTGACGTAAGCGGTTCTTTCCTCTGGCCCAGCAGAGAGTTGGTGCTAGCCTGGAACCGGTTTTTCTGGCCCCAGAGCCAGTTCTTTGTCAGTGGAAACAGAAAACCCGGTTCCAAACTAAGCACTGGCCCCGAACCAGCCCTGGAACTGCTTTGGTGGAAAAGGGGCAATACTGTGTCCGCTTGTGTGTGACGAATAACATTTGATTTGATTTGCAATTTCAAGTGTCCCTGATGATGAGGTGATGTTTTTGGAGAGGTCCTGTATCACAGCGTGGACAAAAAAAAATCCTCAAGCTTTTATTAACCTTCACAAACCAAAAAGGTTTGTTGCTGTGTTTAAACATAACACACTTCACAATACAGCTGAGCGATATGATGATATAATCTGAGATATCATGGATATTGTAGTGTCTTTTAAAGGGGAACTGAAGTCATTTTTAAACTTGCTTTATTTCTTAATTAACGTGTTATTCAATTACGTTTTCGGTTTTATTAACCTTATATCGTGACAGCATATTATATTACACTTATCGGCCTTTTCGGTTTTTAGCCATGTTGAATGTAGTTCGTTTGGTCCACAGCAGGCGTCGCTTATCCGTGCGATCTTCGCGAGACTTGTTCGAGACTTCAAACGTGAAGTGTCAGCGCCACCATTTTGAAAACTGCTGACACAGCGGCCAGGTCGCCATATCATTCCAATTTAGATTAATTTCGAGATTTGCCAGCTTCATCAGTGATGGAGATTATTCCATACGACTTCAAACCAACGTGGAGTAGAGAAGAGTTGGAAAGACAACAGGATAAGGACTAGTCCGTCGCGCTGGTATTTATGTCACTGCTGTCGCACAATTAAAACGTGCCAGATCAGACGGTTGGTGGGTTTTCAAAATAATAAATACATGCACGTAATCCTCACCAAGGCTTCGGACAGCACTACAAAATGGCGTCCCCACTATCGCTACGTTCACACTGCAAGGCTTAATGCTCAATTCCGATTTTTTTGTGAAATCCGATTTTTTTGTGAGGTCGTTCACATTAACAAATATACGCGACTTGTATGTGATCCTCAGTATGAACGAAAAGCGACCTAAAAGTGTTCCGCATGCGCATTGCAGGATACGACGACGTCACACGCAGTGAGCATGGCCAGTGTTTACGGAAGTAAAACCGCCCGGTTGCGGTATGACCCATCCAATCTAGCTTGAATAGCTGCATCCCCCCAAATGGAAATCAGCTCCCTAACCTCTGCGTCCTTCCATTGAGAAGATTCAGAACCTTCACAGCCCGAAGCGTCCCTCGCATTGATGTCATGCGCAGGGGCGCAGATACGTTTTTTGAACTGGGGGGGACAAAAAACTGGGGGGGACAAAGCTGCCAGCAAACCAACCCCAACCCCGATATGCCTGTCAAACTTGTTGTGGGTTACCATAGCAACCAAGCTCGAGCTCGCAACCTGTGCAGTCTGCGCAGCTCAACCAACCGAATATCAGTCTTTGTTTTGTTTTATGTGAGTTGTTGCAACTATGTATACACTGCCGTGCACCTCAATAAACTGAATGGTAATTAGTCTTTTGATTTTTCCGTGAGGTTTGCCTTATGCAAAGAAAGACAGCATAGACGTTTTTTCCTCCCTATAAGTGGGGGGGACCGAGCGAGGTGAATTTAAATCTGGGTGGGACTCGTCCCACCCTCTATCTGCGCCCGTGATTATGCGCCATGTTGTTGTAACTTTTTTGAGAGACCCGCCGCCTACTTCAGCGCAGAATAGTGACGTTTGTGGCTTGTTGATGACGTGTAAGTCGGATGAATGCGACCTGGCGGTTCAGACTGAAGTCGCATATGAAAAGAGCGGATAGGAATCGGAATTAGGACCACATATCCAAACGGCCTGGGTCGGATTTGAAAAAATCGGATCTGTGTCGTTCATATTGTCAATAAAAGATCGGATACAGGTCACATATGGGCGAAAAGATCGGATTTGAGTCACTTCAGTCTGCAGTGTGAACGTAGCCTATATAGTGCCCTATATAGTGAGTAGGGAGCGATTTCGGACACAGGGAAAACTTCCGGCTTGATTATGTCAGCATTCGAAAGAGGGCGCGCGCATCTTTTGACAGCGTTGGCAGATGTTGGTCACTTTGATTTCCACTGTACGTTTTACTTCCGTCCTACGATGTCTCGCACAGGTCTCAATGAATCTCGTTTACGGCCATTGCTTTGACATGTGGACTGATATATTCCATAGCATATTTCAAACACTCATAACTTGCTAGCCTAGTAAACTAGACCCACCCGCCTAGCGGCCAAAAATATTTTTGCCTAGCGAGTGGGTCTAGCCTCGCACCATATCAACAAAAACACCCCGGGCATCAAATCGTGCCCGCCAATCACAATGCAAGGTTTTTGTTTGGATTCTTTGGGCGGGCTTTTGCAGGAGTGACGACAAAGCTGCGCGACGCTGGAGAAAGCGCAACAGGAAAGATGGCTACGGCTAGTGAACAGCGTGCGTTTGACTCCGCTTTGGAATCAGTTTTAGAAGAATTAGACTTGGAGTTTTCGTTGAAACATGAGCAGGAAGAGGCTCTCCGCTCATTCCTTTTCAAGAAGGACGTTTTCGCTGTTTTGCCGACTGGCTATGGCAAAAGTCTGATCTACCAGCTGGCTCCGCTCGTAGCCAAAAGGATGGGGCTAGTTTGTGCAGTACGAAGAATTAATAAACAGCTTTGAAACATTACTTTTTGATTGTTTCTTATTTTCCCGTTATTTTAAATTTAAGGGAAATTATTTCACCAAACACCACTAAATAAAAACTCTCAAAAACAGTTTAAGCAAACCCTTGAAAAACACTTGGAAAAAAAATGAGTGTATGTGGTACAGACTCCAAACTTCTTAATATCTAGAACCTGTTTATTAATTAATACGCATTTTGAAAAATTATTTATTTCAAGGTCTCCCCCACTGCGCGCTCTGACTACGTCACAGTCACTGTTGCGCTGATTGGTCAGAGCGTTGGCCTATACGCACAGAGACAGTTTGAAAGACAGCGGTTTGTTCCTCCTACCCCCTTCGGAAATGTCTACGGATCGAGGCCAGACTAAATATTCACATTTAGTCTGGCTTGCCAGGCTAATAACTTGCTATAGCAGCGGCAAAATAGCTGTCAGAAATGCATTCCTATATTTAATAAAATGAGATAAATAGAATTTTGATAAGAAAAAATTTGCCTTCAGTTCCCCTTTAATGTCTTTATTTTTGTCATTGCAAACCAGAAGCAGCTAATGGTAGCTTGATGGAAGAAGCAGATAGTAAAATGTTCTCGCTTTAAAATAGTAAACTCACTGTTAAATGTACTTTTGTAAACATTAGTTAAAGTGTCGTTAAACTTTAAAGTTTTTCAGGGTTTTTTTTTAAATCCAATAATGTCATTCTTCCAGATGTTTCTTTGCAGACCTGTACAGTCTGTAATGAGGCATATCTCTGTAAGAATCATGACATAATACTTTTTGTCATATCTCCACCTCTGCTTTACCTCACAGCGGTGTTGTGCATCTCGAATCCCACCGCTGCTGCACTACACACATCTGTGTGATCTGTTTAACTTGAGAACGATGTCAAGTAGGCAGAGTAATTAGCGTGTGCTGATGATAGACGATCATTCTGAATTAGGAAAACGCAGGTGTGCGTGATGACACCGAGTGAAATGAAGTCCAGCGCAATGCTGTCGCATATCTCTCCTGCTCATACATCATTCACAACATATGGATAGAGTAATACCTTTTACGTGTGAAGCAAGGCCAGAACACGAACGCCACATCTCCCAGACAAAACATTCGTTAGCTTGCTGATTTGTTGTCAAGGTCGCAAACCTGATGTGCTTTATCAACATGTACTTGTCTGCTTTAATGCATGTAGGTGGATAACTATTTTGCAGATGTGTTACGACATGACATAACTTTTTAATTTTTTTTTTAGTCACTTAGTTTTACAAGCAAACAAAACATGGGACTGGCCAGCACATTGGAGGTTTTACTTGCCCAGTGGGCTAGCTAATGAATTTATGATTTATCCAACCCTTATATGAGAAAACCCCATGTGTACATAGAGACAGAGGGAAGAAAATGTAAACGTTCTCACAGACACAAAGCACCACTCTGGATCGAGCCTGGACCTCTGGGGCTGTGAGGCACCAACCATACACACTCTCTTTATTACCTTTCTGATCCCTGCTCAGTAAGCACAGAGGAAAAAAAGTAGAAGAGTGTCATTTGTTCAGAAAATGACATACAGTATACACAAAGATTTATATATGGACGCAAACTGAGTGTTTTACTGGGAAATACACCACTCATATTTGTCATATGAGCTACATCCGGGACATGGAGAACCAAAACCGTGACACAAATCTCTATTTTTTCGCCGTGCGATTTCCATCAAATCCTGCGCTCTGATTGGCTGGCGAGCGGGTCCGTATCCTACAGTACAGACCCCAGTTACGGACCCTGGTTAAGGACCTCTGGCGACTCGCTTGTTCACAACAACGACAAACATAGTAGAATTTTTTGTCAACATTTGTCTTTTTTTAATAAGATTTATTTATAAGATTATCAAAAATCTTATAAATTTTTGCCAGCATTTCTCAGGAGAATAGCATTAATTTTACATCATCGATAGCGATAACGACAATCTTCACAGCGAAAGCGAGTTTTACTGCCCTGAGGAAGAAGAAATAAAAGAAAACATTTCAGGAGAAAGCTAAAAACCTGTAACTTGCTAAGGCCGAGGAAAAACATGGCTGAATCCTGAATGACTCCTATTTGTATAAATAGGGGACTACATAGGCAGCAAAATGTAGTTTTTTTCCTGCCATGGAAGTGCACTTGTATACAGAGGAGGAAGCAATTTGCATTATAGCCGTGAATGAGGATTCAAAATAGCATTAATTTTACAGCATGGATAGCGATAACGACAGTGTTCACAGCGAAAGCGAGTTTTACTACCCTGAGGAAGACAAAGTAAAATAAAACATTTCAGGAGAAAGCTGAAAACCTGTAACTGTTGCTAACGCCGAGCAAAAACATGGCTGAATCCTGAATGACTCCTATTTGTATAAATAGGGGACTACATAGGCAGCAAAATGTAGTTTTTTTCCTGCCATGGAAGTGCACTTGTATACCAAGGAGGAAGCCATTTGCATTACAGCCGTGAATGAGGATTCAAAATGGCGGCTCGGCTCGGTTTTCCCTTTCAGGCGCTCTCGTTTTCTATTAGAATTTGGTAAAGAAAAAAAAAATATTATTTACCAGCTTAAGGTCGGTCCGTATGGTGAAATACTGTGACCTCGGCCTTGAATACTGACCTCGGCCCAGAGGGCCTCACTCAGTACTTCAAGACCTCGGTCATGGTATTTCATGATACAGACCTCCCAGCTAGTAAAAAACACACACACACACATATATATATATGTATATATATATGTATGTGTATATATATATATATATATATATATATATATATATATATATATATATATATATATATGTGTGTGTGTGTGTGTCATTCGTGAGGAAATCGATAAATTGTTTTGATACATTTGGGTACGGGCGGTGCGGTGGTGTAGTGATTAGCGCTGTCGCCTCACAGCAAGAAGGTCCGGGTTCGAGCCCCGGGGCCGGCGAGGGCCTTTCTGTGCGGAGTTTGCATGTTCTCCCCGTGTCCGCGTGGGTTTCCTCCGGGTGCTCCGGTTTCCCCCACAGTCCAAAGACATGCAGGTTAGGTTAACTGGTGACTCTAAATTGACCGTAGGTGTGAATGTGAGTGTGAATAGTTGTCTATGTCTATGTGTCAGCCCTGTGATGACCTGGCGACTTGTCCAGGGTGTACCCCGCCTTTCGCCCGTAGTCAGCTGGGATAGGCTCCAGCTTGCCTGCAACCCTGTAGAAGGATAAAGCGGCTAGAGATAATGAGATGAGATGAGACATTTGGGTACTTTTTGTTTGTGAATGCGTCTATATAATAAAAAGAAAATCACACATTGGTTTGAAGAGACAAAGTTTATATTTTCCTGTTGAAAAACTCGCATATTTCATATGAAATACATCACGGATCTGAGTGACATATTTAAATAATATTGGCTGGCTTTGAATGGTCTATCAGATATACTCCATTCAGCTAGCATGATATTCTACGAGTCGAAGACGAGTTCAATATCATGCTAGCTGAATGGAACAGACCTGATATACCATGAAAAAAAGCCATTATTATTATTATTATTATTATTATTATTATTATAATACATTCAATGGAACAATTATAGATTTTACAAAAAGTTAAGAACGGGGGTAACTTACCAGTATTGACTGCTGGTTCTGATATCTGTGAAGATACTCAGTCGTCCAGGTACATAGTAATCTGTGGTTGGTAGAAGAGAGCAACTGGACTTGCTTGAAAAGTCTTGAAGACGTTTCGCCTCTCGTCCGAAAGGCATCATCAGTTCTGTCTGTCTAATAGGGAGTATCAAGTATTTATCCTCTCATGGATCATAATAGAATCCAAATCAGAATGCTGATGGCTGCATTGAAGGTGGCTGATAGATGTCATAGACCCCCACCTCTGTTCAGTGATGGTCGTTCCAGGCTGACAAAATTGAACGATCCTCTCTGGCTAAGATGTCTGCCAGTTTTCTGGAAGTCCTCTCATACTCCCGCACTAGTCGAAGGGAACTCATCCCAAAGTGTGTAGAAACATATCTGTGAAGATACTCAGTTGTCCAGGTACATAGTAATCTGTGGTTGGTAGAAGAGAGCAACTGGACTTGCTTGAAAAGTCTTGAAGACGTTTCGCCTCTCGTCCGAAAGGCATCATCAGTTCTGTCTGTCTAATAGGGAGTATCAAGTATTTATCCTCTCATGGATCATAATAGAATCCAAATCAGAATGCTGATGGCTGCATTGAAGGTGGCTGATAGATGTCATAGACCCCCACCTCTGTTCAGTGATGGTCGTTCCAGGCTGACAAAATTGAACGATCCTCTCTGGCTAAGATGTCTGCCAGTTTTCTGGAAGTCCTCTCATACTCCCGCACTAGTCGAAGGGAACTCATCCCAAAGTGTGTAGAAACATATCTGTTCTGATCAAATGTAATTTTGTCAATCCAATGTACATGTACAAAGTCAAAGTTCTAACAATAAAAATGGTACAGGTCCAAAAAGCCTGAATAACAACCCAACTTACAGTATATACAAGCTGTATCCAGGTTGACAGTTCAAGTTCACAGTTACTTTTGGTCGTAGTTCATTGTTACAGTGCAGTTGTTCACAGGGTGCGATTTGTCAAAAAACCAGAAGGGGGGATTTTTTTTTTTTTAAATCATGAAACGTCACAAAATTAAGGTAACAATAGGCTAACAGCTCAATAACATCCGATGATATCAAATGAATAACACTAAATGAAAACGAACACTAAACCAGAGATAGTAAACTCATCTTCCTATCTCTCTGACTAAATACACGAACACTAACACAACAAAGTTCGCATTGCTTGTTGCGTTGCTGTGATGTTTCTCTCCCTCCGGATTAAATGGACAGTGACTCGAAAATCACTAAAATACATGAATACTAAATGAACAGTTTGCTCTGATGGCGCAGTTCATGTGGCCTTTTCTGCTTTCCCGTCGGTGCGCTATCCGCCGCGTTTCGCCCTTCTTTAATCCACATTTCTGCAAATTTCTCAGCAGGAAAGGAACGCACGTCTGGCCCACTGACAGCGAGGAAAAGAAGGCTGTCAGTGTGGATACATTCATTCTGTTGCGCTCATCAGTAAGGATGTGATTCATGGCGCTAAATCCACGTTCACACTCTGGATATTGTTATTATCTACAATGTATCTATTTGCTGGGGACGTTCGTGAACATCAAAGCTGCCACTTCGGGCCATTTTGAAAGTGAGTGCAATGTAGACCATAGAAAACTGTGTCACAACATGCCTGTCATGTCAACCTTTTTTTTGGTTTGTTTGTTTTATTGACGGGGTTGTCCCCGAGGATTTTTTTTTCAGCAGAGATAAAAACCAGAGGGAGGGATGATCCCCCCCCCCCAGCAAATCGCACCCAGGTTGTTCAAAACAAAAGGGCTTTGCTGAGTGAAGTCCACGAGTGAAGTCCTCTTGTAAAAGTCTCCATCACTTTTCCTCACCTCCAAGTAGAACTTTAACAATATTTCCACTATTGCTCTCTTTTCCAGTTTTTCGGTGTCCATTGGTATGTTTTTCTCCTGTAAGCGGAAATTTTTATTTTGAACCGGTCTGCCATTTTGGCAACTATATGCATGAAGAATATCCAGTGAAGTTTTTGTAGCCTTTTGGGTGTTCAGCGCGTCTGTCTCTTTAAATCTTCCACTTTTAATGAAGCAAACCTCACAGCCATTTTTGTTTACAAACTGTCACAGTCACTCGCGAGTGTGGAAGTGTTACATCTCCGACATGTGTCTTTTCCAGTTTTTCCATATATTTAATGCAGAAGATTAAATGCGTGAAAAATATCCAGGGAAGTTTTGGTAGCCTTTCAAGTGCTCAGCACGTCTTACTCTTTAAATCTTCAGCTTTTAATGAAGCAAACCTCACGGTCATGTTTGTGAACAAACTGTCAGTCACTCAATACCATGGAAGTTTTACATCTCCGATGTGTCTCTTTTCCAGTTTTTTGATGTCCGTTGGTATGTTTTTCTCTTGTAAATATGCGTGAAGAATATATAATGAAGTTTTGGTAGCCTTTTGGGTGTTCAGCGCGTCTTTAGTTTCAGTTTATTAATTTAGTGCTTTAACCGAGCACTGAATTAACCCCGTCTTCTCTCTTTCCCGGCCGACAAAGAAATAATTGTGTGCATGCGCAACAGAAAAGTTTTGTCATTGGATCTTCGCGTGTGATGTGTTGTCTTGACAACATGCAATATTATAACAATATTGCACGCTCGTTCTCCATTGGGGAGAGTGGTGTAATACATGGAGGATAAACAATATGATAACAACATTGCATGGCATCCATAAACCTGCTAGAAGGGAATAGAATACATATATGTTATTTACCAGCTAGGAGGTCCATATCAGAGGGCCTCAGTCAGTATTTAAGGCCGAGGTCACGGTATTTCACCATACGGACCGACCTTAAGCTGGTAAATAATATATTTATTTTTTTCTTTACCAAATTCTAACAGAAAACGAGAGCACCCAAAGGGAAACCCGAGCCGAGCCGCCATTTTGAATCCTTATTCACAGCTGTAATGCAAATTGCTTCCTGCTCGGTATACAAGTGCACTTCCATGGCAGGAAAAAAACTACATTTTGCCCCATGTAGTCCCCTGTTTATATGAATAGGAGTCATTCAGGATTCAGCCATGTTTTTGCTCGGCGTTAGCAACAGTTACATGTTTTTAGCTTTCTCCTGAAATGTTTTATTTTATTTCGTCTTCCTCAGGGCAGTAAAACTCGCTTTCGCTGTGAAGACTGTCGTTATCGCTATCCATGCTGTAAAATTAATGCTATTCTCCTGAGAAATGCTGGCAAAATTTTATAAGATTTTGATAATCTTATAAATAAATTTTGTGAAAAAAAAAGATAAATGTTGACAAAAAATGCTACTATGTTTGTTGCTGTTGTGAACGAGCAAGTCACCAGAGGTCCGTAACTGGGGTCTGTACCGTAGGATACGGACCTGCTAACTAGCTAATCAGAGCGCAGGATTTGAACCGCAAAAAAAAAAAAAATGTTTTTATTCCACGGAAAAAGTGGCTCGTATGTATAATAATTTCCGATGTTTTACTCCGATGATGTCATTCCCAGTGTTTTCCCACTGACTAGATGCATGTTGCCAAAATGGCAAACTGGTTCATCTCATCTCATTATCTCTAGCCGCTTTATCCTGTTCTACAGGGTCGCAGACAAGCTGGAGCCTATCCCAGCTGACTACGGGCGAAAGGCGGGGTACACCCTGGACAAGTCGCCAGGTCATCACAGGGCTGACACATAGACACAGACAACCATTCACACTCACATTCACACCTACGGTCAATTTAGAGTCACCAGTTAACCTAACCTGCATGTCTTTGGACTGTGGGGGAAACCGGAGCACCCGGAGGAAACCCACGCGGACACGGGGAGAACATGCAAACTCCACACAGAAAGGCCCTCGCCGGCCACGGGGCTCGAACCCGGACCTTCTTGCTGTGAGGCGACAGCACTAACCACTACACCACCGTGCCGCCCCCAAACTGGTTCAAAATTAAAATTCTTTTGATTAACTTTTTTTTTTTGTGGATGTGTCCATATAATATAAAGAACATTACATAGTGGTGCGAAGATATGAAGTATATCTTCTCTTGCTGAAAATATTTTCAGTCATTCGTTTTAGTCACTCATGAATATATTGAACACTCGAAGATAAACTTTTTGCTTTCTTTATACAATCTTAATAAATAGTAAACATATTAATCTTATAATAAAGACCGCTGTAACAAAATTGCAGGAGATAAATTAAATTCTCACATGTGATCAGATCACACATTCACACAGATGACAGACACGCTCATACACACATAACATTTCACATCTAACCACAACATAAAACCAAACAGATGCCAAATTCATGTGATCCTGTGCCATGTCTTTTAGCCTGTGGGTGGGCAAACAAATAATTGCCTCAGATTCTTTACAGTTTAATCATTAATCTCCCTGCCTGTATCCCCCAGCTTCCCAAAGGAGAGCGAGACCACCAGCTGTGGCCTGTCTGCGAGTTCCTTCCCACATGTGACTGAAATTAGTGATCGATGATCCACAAATCATTCATTCATTTTGAAAGACTTTTCATGCGTATGAAGCAGTTCGACTTTATAAGCACAAACAAGTCTAAAACATTCAAATAAGCACAATCTACAAGCTAAAGCCTTTTATTACAGCACATCTAATGTATACTTCAGGACGTGTGTCTAATCGCTGATGCATAACGGTTCCTCGATGCGATGTATGTTTCCTTATTGTTATATCCAAATGTCTTTTCTTATCTGTTTGTATTTTTAATCGGTAGAGGTTATGTACATGTAGCCATGGGGCTCAGCCGGAAATGGGTGGGGTGCCTACTCCGGGTCAGGGCGGAATTGCTACCTAAAGTGGAGGAGTTTAAGTGTCTCAGGGTTTTGTTCATGAGTAAGGGGGAGCGGGAGTTGGACAGACGGATCGGGGCAGCGTCAGCAGTGATGCGGACGCTAAACCGGTCTGTTGTGGTAGAGAGAGAGCTGAGCCAAAAGGCAAAGCTCTCAATTTACTGGCCCATCTACGTTCCCACTCTCACCTATGGTCTGTGGGTAGTGACCGAAAGAATGAGATCGTGGATACAAGCGGTTGATATGAGTTTTCTCCGCAGGGTGGCTGGGCTCTCCTTTAGAGACAGGGTGAGAAGCTTGGTCATTCGGGAGAGACTCAGAGTAGAACCGCTGCTCCTCCACATCAAAAGGAGTCAGTTGAGGTGGTTCGGGCACCTTGTTAGGATGCCCCCTGGACGCCTCCCAAGGGAGGTTTTCTGGGCATGCCCTACCGGGAGGAGACCCCGGGGCAGACCCAGGACACGCTGGGGAGATTGCATCTCTCAGCTGGCCTGGGAACGCCTTGGTATTTCCCCCCGGAAGAGCTGGTGGAGGTGGCCGGGGAGAGGGAAGTCTGGGCTGCTCTGCTTAAGCTGAATGTCGTAAATTGTTTGTTGTCATGAAACCTTCACCCACTGTACGTAACCTCGGCGCTATCTTTGATTCTGCTCTCTATTTCGAAATTCACATAAACTCTCTGTCTAAAACGGACTTTTTTCACCTTCACACCGTTGCACGTCTCCATCCTGCAGTCAGCACCAAGGACGCTGAAACACTCGTCCCTGCTTTTATTGCATCACGATTTGATTATTGTAATGCTTTGTTCATTGGTCTTCCAACCAAGTCCACTTCAGTATATTCAAAACTCTTCAGCCAGAGTCCTGACCCACACTGAACACTCAGTACACATCACCCCTATCCTCCAGAACCTGCACTGGCTCCCCCTTCTATATCGCATTCAGTGTAAAATTATTCTGTTCACATTTAAAGCAGGGGGCGGCACGGTGGTGTAGTGGTTAGCGCTGTCGCCTCATAGCAAGAAGGTCCGGATTCGAGCCCTGTGGCCGGCGAGGGCCTTTCTGTGCGGAGTTTGCATGTTCTCCCCGTGTCCGCGTGGGTTTCCTCCGGGTGCTCCGGTTTCCCCCACAGTCCAAAGACATGCAGGTTAGGTTAACTGGTGACTCTAAATTGACCGTAGGTGTGAATGTGAGTGTGAATGGTTGTCTGTGTCTATGTGTCAGCCCTGTGATGACCTGGCGACTTGTCCAGGGTGTACCCCGCCTTTCGCCCGTAGTCAGCTGGGATAGGCTCCAGCTTGCCTGCGACCCTGTAGAACAGGATAAAGCGGCTACAGATAATGAGATAAATAGAATGTTGATAATAAAAAAAAAAATGCCTTCAGTTCTCCTTTAAACTCTCCACCATGAGTTCCAGGGCATTTAAGGTCGCAGCCCCCAAGCTGTGGAATTCCCTCTCTCAGTGTCTTCAGGATTGTATATCTCTCTCTTCCTAAATTCAAAACTCATCTCAAATCTAATCTTTTCTCTTCCTCCTCCTGATATCTTCTTTCAGCTGCTCCAGTTCAGAGTCGCTACAGCAGATCTGTTCCACATATTTGATTTGGCTTAGGTTTTACACCAGATGCCCTTCCTGACACAACTCTCCCCAATTTATCTGAGCTTGGGTTGGGACTGGCGCTAAGTATGCACTGGCTTGTACAATCCCAGTGGCTGGGTATTTTACCTAACCTGCATGTCTTTGGACTGTGGGGGAAACCAGAGCACGTGGAGGAAACCCACACAGACACGGGGAGAACATGCAAACTCCACACAGAAAGCCCCTGCCGGCCATGAGGTTCGAGCCCAGAACCTTCTTCCTGTGAGGTGACAGTACTAAGCACTGTACCACCACCCCATTCCTCCTCCTGATATCTCCTCTCCTAATCACTGACTGCTCTACTTTTTTCAACGCTTTGAGCTTGTCTGCTATCTTTATGCCCATGTAAGTTGTCATTTTGTTTTCTGTGTCTCCTATCTCTTATTTTTACTTTTGGTTAATTTGCTTCTCTTTCTGTAGTGCCATTAGTCTGTTAAGCATCCTTGGGTTGGTGAAAGGTGCTATAGAAATTAAATTTGTTGTCGTTGTTGTTGCCAAGTTTAACTTGTAGAGCGCTGATTGTCAAAAGTACTGCTAACATGCATTACCACCAATTCGACTGTATTGAGAATATACAGTGGTGCTTGAAAGTTTGTGAACCCTTTAGAATTTTCAATATTTCTGCATAAATATGACCTAAAGCATCATCAGATTTTCACACAAGTCCTAAAAGTAGATAAAAAGAACCCAGTTAAACAAATGAGACAAAAATATTATACTCTGTCATTTATTTATTGAGGAAAATAATCCAATATTACATATCTGTGAGTGGCAAAAGTATGTGAACCTCTAGGGTTAGCAGTTCATTTGAAGGTGAAATTAGAGTCAGGTGTTTTCAATCAATAGGATGACAATCAGGTGTGAGTGGGCACCCTGTTTTATTTAAAGAACAGGGATCTATCAAAGTCTGATCTTCACAACACATGTTTGTGGAAGTGTATCATGGCATGAACAAAGGAGATTTCTGAGGACCTCAGAAAAAGCGTTGTTGATGCTCATCAGGCTGGAAAAGGTTACAAAACCATCTCTAAAGAGTTTGGACTCCACCAATCCACAGTCAGACAGATTGTGTACAAATGGAGGAAATTCAAGACCATTGTTACCCTCCTCAGCAGTGGTCGACCAACAAAGATCACTCCAAGATCAAGGCGTGTAATAGTCAGCGAGGTCACAAAGGACCCCGGGGTAACTTCTAAGCAACTGAAGGCGTCTCTCACATTGGCTAATGTTAATGTTCATGATTCCACCATCAGGAGAACACTGAACAACAATGGTGTGCATGGCAGGGTTGCAAGGAGAAAGCCACTGCTCTCCAAAAAGAACATTGCTGCTTGTCTGCAGTTTGCTAAAGATCACGTGGACAAGACAGAAGGCTATTGGAAAAATGTTTTGTGGACGGATGAGACCAAAGTAGAACTTTTTGGTTTAAATGAGAAGCGTTATGTTTGGAGAAAGGAAAACACTGCATTCCAGCATAAGAACCTTATCCCATCTGTGAAACATGGTGGTGGTAGTATCATGGTTTGGGCCTGTTTTGCTGCATCTGGGGCAGGACGGCTTGCCATCATTGATGGAACAATGAATTCTGAATTATACCAGTGAATTCTAAAGGAAAATGTCAGGACATCTGTCCATGAACTGAATCTCAAGAGAAGGTGGGTCATGTACCAAGACAACAACCCTAAGCACACAAGTCGTTCTACCAAAGAATGGTTAAAGAAGAATAAAGTTAATGTTTTGGAATGGCCAAGTCAAAGTCCTGACCTTAATCCAATGGAAATGTTGTGGAAGGACCTGAAGTGAGCAGTTCATGTGAGGAAACCCACCAACATCCCAGAGTTGAAGCTGTTCTGTACGGAGGAATGGGCTAAAATTCCTCCAAGCCGGTGTGCAGGACTGATCAACAGTTACCGGAAACGTTTAGTTGCAGTTATTGCTGCACAAGGGGGTCACACCAGATACTGAAAGCAAAGGTTCACATACTTTTGCCACTCACAGATATGTAATATTGGATCATTTTCCTCAATAAATAAATGACCAAGTATAATATTTTTGTCTCATTTGTTTAACTGGGTTCTCTTTATCTCCTTTTAGGACTTTGTGTGAAAATCTGATGATGTTTTAGGTCATATTTATGCAGAAATATAGAAAATTCGAAAGGGTTCGCAAACTTTCAAGCGCCATTGTAAATCAATTACTATTATGAAATGGAGGGTTTTTTTCCTTTGCACATAAATGTCTTGCTGGACAGAGAGTCATGTAGTAAAGTATAGTCAGATAGTAAGGTAGTGTAGTTTAAAACCGTGAATGTGAGTTTTTGCACGTTTAGGATCTTCAAATGGTGATGGTGTACTCACACTAGGTGATCGGGGCCGCACTTGAGTACATTTGACCCCCCAGTCCGCTTTGTTTGACAAGTATGATCACTGTGTATAGTACTTGGGTGCGGTTCGCTTGATCTGCTTGGAAGAGTTCAGTTGAGCTCAAGTACAGTGTGATCATTAACCACAGGGAACTCAAACCCTGTAGTGTGCACTTTTCAATTTATTGTAGAATATTTGGGTTAATAACAGGTCTGGTTCTCACCTTATTGATGAGTGCGAATTGTAGTTGGTGAGTAAAGCTGCATTGTAACAACGTAAGCGCAGTTGGGACTGGAACATAAAGCGCAGTGTGAGCGAAAACCAAGGGGGAGGGGGGACAATCGCTCTCGGCAGAGCACAAGGCAATCGGCACCCTATTTTTATTTATTTTTTCATACAAACTGTGTTATAGATTTCTATTTTATGACTTCTCCATTGGGGCGGCACGGTGGTGCAGTGAGTAGCGCTGTCGCCTCACAGCAAGAAGGTCCTGGGTTCGAGCCCCGTGGCCGGCGAGGGCCTTTCTGTGCGGAGTTTGCATGTTCTCCCCGTGTCCGCGTGGGTTTCCTCCGGGTGCTCCGGTTTCCCCCACAGTCCAAAGACATGCAGGTTAGGTTAACTGGTGACTCTAAATTGACCGTAGGTGTGAATGTGAGTGTGAATGGTTGTCTGTGTCTATGTGCCAGCCCTGTGATGACCTGGCGACTTGTCCAGGGTGTACCCCGCCTTTCGCCCGTAGTCAGCTGGGATAGGCTCCAGCTTGCCTGCGACCCTGTAGAACAGGATAAAGCAGCTACAGATAATGAGATGAGACTTTTCCATTATCAAGTCAGAACAGAAACATGTTAGAGTCCAAACGTTCGTTTTCCAGCACAAAGTTAAATGTTATAGAAAAAAAAAAGTTTGTATCTGAGCAGCATGTTAAAGAGAGCACTTTTCAGATTAAAAAAGGAAACATAATGAATTCTACTGGGTTTTACTGCAAAATTAAGAAGCAAGTGCGACAGTCAAAGTGTCCAGAAGAACTGTGGCTGCTTCTGCAAGATGCTCAGTAAAACCTACAGCTCATTTCCTTATCAAACTGCACTCGTTGTACCCGAGACTACTATTTTTTTAAAAGCAAGGGGTCGTCTCACATCAAATATTGATTTAGTTTCAATTATTATGGCTTATTGCTGTTTATAGTATTTTTCTTAAATGTTGAAACATTTCATTTCATTATTTTTAAGCCATTTTTGATCTACAGCATTTCTTTACATGTGCTTAAGACTTTTGCACAGTACTGTACATTCGAATGATGTACAATCTGTAAAAACATATTGACTTCTCTCCTGCCATCACGATCATGTGCTGTATGTCCGGAGCACTGAGCTCTTGGGCAACTTTCCACATTGTTCCCATTGAGTTGAACAGAATTCAGAGTAGCCATCAGGGGTCGAAATTAACTTTTGAATGTACTTGCCCTCAGGGCAACCAACCCCAAAAATGTACTTGCCCGCATGCATGTATCAGTTGCCCTACTTTTTTGCAGGTTGACTGGGTAAGTAATTTGCATAAAAAGCAATCTGGATGTATATTATACAGGGATGTGATTTTTCCGCGAATTCGCGGAATTCCGCTTTTTTCACCTCAAAACTTGAAAAAAAAAATGTTTCCGATTTTTCCCTCAAATCCACATTCGTATCCTATTCGTTCCGACTTTGTTTGAAAGATGGCAGCCTCGGATTTGCATCTTTACGCCTCGATCACGGAGGCTGCCATCTTTCAACTCTTTGTTTGAAGCGAGCGCATTCATTGGTTGTTACAGAGCGATGGGCCAATCATGTACCTCGTTTCATCTCATTGACGCAATTACGTCATTGAGATGAAACGAGGTACGTGATTGGCCCATCGCATTGTAATAACCAATGAACGCGCTTGTTAGATAGCTGTACGTAAGCTCGCTTCAAACAGAGTTGAAAGATGGCAGCCTCCGTGATCGAGCGTAAAGATGCAAATCGAGTTAAAGAAATCGACAGAATAGTGAAAAACAAGTTCCGCTGGGAATGGTTGGAGAAAGAGGTTGCTACAGACGTTGGAAATGAGACTGTGAGACATTTGTTCAGCGATTTCGTTCTTTGGGGAGAGGGCAGAGGTCTCTGGCTGTCAAGTTTGGGGATACTGGGACCTCCCCTGCCCGAGCTACGAGCGTGCAAAGTCGGGTTGGAGCCCGGGATAGAAACGAAACCTAAGCGGAGCGCCGCGGCTCGCCTCGGGGCGAATTACGTCCCAAGGCGCGGGGCTAGCGGGCCCTGCCGCGCTGGTTCTTTGGGGGGGGGGTGAGTGAGTGAGAGTGTGTGTGTGTGTGTGTGTGTGTGTGTGTGTGTGTGTGTGTGTGTGAGAGAGTGCGCGCGCGAGTGAGAGTGCGCGCGCGAGAGCGAGAGAGAGAGCGAGAGAGAGAGTGCGCGCGCGCGAGAGAGAGAGCGCGAGTGAGAGAGAGAGAGCATGAGAGAGAGAGCGCGCGAGCGAGAGAGTGTGTGCGCGCGCGCGCGAGTGAGAGAGAGAGTGAGCGAGAGTGTGTGTGTGTGTGTCAGAGTTGCATGTTGACCATTAAATTGGCTTGAATTTGTTAATCATGACAAGTTTTTTCTTGTGTGTTTGCTTGCCATTTTAGTACAATTTTTAAGTCAGAAAACCCCAGAACCCAGGAGCTTCGGGGGGCTTCCCCCCTTGTCCCCCCACCAGGGTGCTGCCCTGGACCAGCTGGGGACCTGCGGCCCCCAGACCCCCGGCTAAAATTTTCAGATAATTTCACCAGCCCCAAATCACATCCCTGATTATAGAGTATGCAATAAAATATTTCAACTTGTTTCGCCATTGTTTGATTACTGATTGATAGAAATAAAGTTATAACACTCATATGTGTTTGGTGTTTATTTCATCATGATGAACAGTAAAACAACTACTAGTATCTTCTATTGAACATGTTAAACAGTCAGAAAACATCATGTCATCATGGTCAAGTGTAACTGATCAAATCAGAATTAAAAATCAGTCCAAAAAATTGGGTCTTCTGGCCCTGGGACCTTCAATTTATAAGATAAATATTTGTTACTGTTGTTAACCTATCCAGCGTACCTTCACTGGTGCTGCTTTTGGGGTCTTTTTTTTGTGATTTCTTGTCTATCAAGTACCTCAACATCCTCGCAGTTGTTTGAAGCAGCCACGTGTTTGAGACGCTTCGTTCGTTCTAGCCTACGTGACAGTGGCGCCTCGTGTGAATAATCATAATATCATGTAGCGCCATCTCGCGAATGGAAGCGTCAACTACCACAACGAACCAAAGTCAAGGACAAACGAAAGAGAAGACGGGAAAAATAAAGTTTTCGTTCTGTTTCTGTTAGGAATCACAGCAACTTAATTTTTCTTGGTAAAATAGACATTCAAACACAGTTGTCCGACAGACAACTAGTGATAATTTATTGTTGCCCGAGTATGAGAATGACTTGCCCATGTCCGTCGGTACATGCTTAATTTCGACCCCTGAGCCATGAAGATCTGTGTGAAAGACATCACACTGTGCAGCATTTGGATTCTTGTTTTATGGGACTTTATGCAGGAGTTAATGAAGGCTGGCAAGTTGAGTTTATTACTGTTTAGCTTCTCATTAACTCAACCTCAATTCTCAGTTTTTTTTTTTTCTTTTTTTTCTTTTTTTTGGGGGGGGGTGCAGGGCATTTTCTCTCCCCTGTCCTATGACACGCTACCAACTCAGGAGGGTGAAGACTAACACATACACCGTTGGAGACAAGCGAAGCCAGCCAACCACATCTTTTCAAACTGCATCACATGTGTCACATGTTACATGCTGGGATGAAAGCGCTATCTGCCCTCTTCCGCATACTTGAGTTCACAGATTGGTTAAGCCAGTATCTCACTGGGCTGCAACAGCTTGCGACAAATTACGAACGTCATTCGCGAGAGAGTTTCAAAAGTATCTTGAAACATTCGCAGGGCTTCTCAATTTCCTCGCATGAGTCGCAAAGTGTCGCTCCTTCGTCACTGAAATTTTGAACATGTTCAAAAAATTCGTGCGACAAAATTTCTCTCGAAATAGCTGCAAATGCGTCGCTGGTGTCGCAAAGCTGTCACAAATCCTTCTCGAGTCAGTTTCCGTGAGACAGGAAGTGCGAGTGTATCTCACTGAGCTGCGACAGCCTGCAACTAGTTGGAGACACAACAATTGCGATAGTATGCGAATATCAAGTCAGTGTGATTCCAAGTGAAAATTGTCGCTAATTCGCATATTTTATCACAATTGTTGTGTCTCCAACTAGTCGCAGGCTGTCGCAGCCCAGTGAGATACCGTACTACCCTAGTGTTGCTGTGATTGACAAGGAAGAGAGGGTATATCTGCCTTTGCACCCAGAGAACACAGCCAGCTATGCACTGTTAGACTCCTAGCCACAGATAGTTATGGCATCATCAGGATTCACACTCCAGACTGTAGGCTGAGTGCTTTTCTGTAGAATCCCTCAGGAGACGTTGACATTAATTCTTAACAAAAGTTTAGGTTTGTAGTTGGATTTGTCGTTGGCACCGTTGAATTATTTGTTGAGGTAGGTTACTGTGTGTTTATCATAATGCAGCTAATCTCAAGTGGGAGTCTGTGGCATTCGCTTACATGCTGTTACTTGATCAGTTTAGGGTGAATGTTGCTGTAAAGATATATATTTTTTAATTGAGGCTCATCTCTCATCTCATCTCATTATCTCTAGCTGCTTTATCCTGTTCTACAGGGTCGCAGGCAAACTGGAGCCTATCCCAGCTGACTACGGGCGAAAGGCGGGGTACACCCTGGACAAGTCACCAGGTCATCACAGGGCTGACACATAGACACAGACAACCATTCACACTCACATTCACACCTACGCTCAATTTAGAGTCACCAGTTAACCTAACCTGCATGTCTTTGGACTGTGGGGGAAACCGGAGCACCCGGAGGAAACCCACGCGGACACGGGGAGAACATGCAAACTCCACACAGAAAGGCCCTCGCCGGCCACGGGGCTCGAACCCAGGACCTTCTTGCTGTGAGATGACAGCGCTAACCACTACACCACCATGCCCCCCCTCCGTGGGACCCCGCGCCCCCTCCTAAAAGCCCCCACACACATGTCTTAAGGTCCGAAAACAACAGGAGTGCAGTTCTACTGTAAAAAAAAAATTTAATTATAATTTCAAAACAATAATTAAAAATATTTTTACAGTAGAACTGCACTCCTGTTGTTTTCGGACCTTAAAACGTGTGTGGGGGCTTTTAGGAGGGGACGCAGGGTCCCACGGAGGGGGGGGGGGGCGCTCCCCCCAATATAATTTGGGGGGGGGGGGAACACTGGTTGGACTCTTCCTGGAGTTCCTTAAGAGATCTGCTTGCAGTTATCAAGAGTAAATAGTGCACACACAAATCTAATTTACATATTTTTCACTCCCTCTGCTTTGTGTGCGGCATAATTTGTGCAATTGTTCTTAAATCATCTGTAACACGTCTACTATTTCCACACAATTCACCTGATTGCATAAGAAAAATAGTCCTTGTATTTGGGATCGTAGTAAATCGTAGTAAACATGTTGCTGAGAGTCAGTTCAGGCAGTGCTTATTTTTGCTGTATCAAAAAATCTATCGTATCGAGACGTCTTCGTATCATCTCATCTCATTATCTCTAGCCGCTTTATCCTGTTCTACAGGGTCGCAGGCAAGCTGGAGCCTATCCCAGCTGACTACGGGCGAAAGGCGGGGTACACCCTGGACAAGTCGCCAGGTCATCGCAGGGCTGACACATAGACACAGACAACCATTCACACTCACATTCACACCTACGGTCAATTTAGAGTCACCAATTAACCTAACCTGCATGTCTTTGGACTGTGGGGGAAACCGGAGCACCCGGAGGAAACCCACACGGACACGGGGAGAACATGCAAACTCCGCACAGAAAGGCCCTCGCCGGCCACAGGGCTCGAACCCAGACCTTCTTGCTGCGAGGCGACAGCGCTAACCACTACACCACCGTGCCGCCAGTCTTCGTATCATATCACATTTAAATTGTTTTGTGTCCCTTTACACCGTCTAAGAAGTGTGTATCAAGAGACATTTATGTTTGTTTGCCATTCAGAATACAGGACTCTTCAAAGAGCTCATTGACAGGTTACTAAGAGCGCTACGAATACCAAGTATTGTGTGTCAAGTTTGGCTCCATGAGTTTGGCCTGTTGTCTTTCATCATCTGCAGGATCGAAACACAAAACCCGTGATCTCTGAAACTCGCTCATTCCTGAATAATTCACTCTCGAAGAACAGATTTTCAAATGGTTTCTCTCACGCGGTGTGTGTGTGTGTGTGTGTGTGTGTGTGTTCCTTGGGCATGTGCGGACATGTCTTCAGGTTCTCTTACTCACATGCACAGTTGTCTCTGCTTGCAGTGTCATTGAAACATATTCAAAATCGAATCACACACCTAAAATATTCAGTGATTACTGACTGACAGCACAGACGAGAGAGAGAGAGCAAGCGAGCCTGGGAATGATTTTCTGCTGTGTTGTAACTCCGTTGAGGTCAGTTGCTTCTAACTACAAACATATGTAAAGTATAGCCTCTGAGGTATCATATAATAAGTAATGTGAGTAAATGGGCAGCTCTCAGTTCACTCCTCACCTAGCATGAACTCCAACCCTTACTGAATACACGCCACTCTTTTTAAAGGCTTGCAACACTGCCACGAAATATGCACATATTCAATGCAGTCGTGTAATAAAAGATATTTAGGATGAAGACCACGCCTGAAACTCCACCTCTTTTCCACCCACCTTCTTTATCTCTCCCTTCCACCTACCTACTCTAATCTCATCCTTCCTTCATCCACCACTTCCTGCCCAGTTATTCCTGACTCCTTCCTGCTTATCTTTTTGGCATTGGGATTGGCTGTCTTGGAATAAAACAGAGCCCGCCCGCGATCATAGTCCAGGTTCTCACAGTTCTCACTTCTCTTCTGTTGGCAGTCGGGTGCCATTGAGCCCGTCGCATGTAGTATTTGTGTCATCTCACACACCATCACCACGAATCGACTCTTGTCAAGCCCAATTAAACACTTTTAATCTGTGTTGCAAGCTGGCAGGAGAAAGATTTCGCTGATTAGGTGTTCAGCTGAGGGAATGAGCACAGGAGAAGAGAAACGGATGTGAGCGAAGCAAGTAAACGTCACTCTTAAAGTGCAGGTAAATTCAGGAGCAAGATCAATGAAATTCTCCTATTTTATATTAAACTTTGGTCAAATATCGGTCACATTTTGCATTTTGTGCAATTTTTTTACCTTGCGCAATACCAGAAAAATTCAGTTGAAATCAAGCCATTTGAGGCGAATTGGTCCGCCTCTGAAAAAACTTGGCGTTTGGATTTCCCGGGAAACATTGATTTTCGTGACGTCGCGTGCGGGACGTCTCCTTCTGAATCCTACGTCAGCGCTGGTTTGTTTATGAGAAAATGACCTGGTGGTTTTCTGCACATTTCTTCAACGTTATTGCATAATTATTAAAATGGTTAACAGATGTATCGTAGGAGGGTGTAGCAACACCAATCTTGATGGGATTAGTACTCATCGTTTCCCAAAAGACCGGACAATGAGAGAGAAATGGGAGCGCTTGGTCTACACAGGCTGTGCACTGAAACCGTGCAAAGCTCGCGCAGCCTGCTGGCGCTTCTGCAGGTGACGTCACGAATCTGGCTCCAGACTCCCTTGGGATTTTTCCAGATGCATTTTGTTATTTTATTTTTTTCTGCTGTAGACAGATGGCCTTGTGCAAAATTACCCTTCTGGATGAGTGTGTAAAGGGACATGCTTTCATATAAAAAAACGAAATTGGTCCAGGATATGCACTTTAAGGCCTCACATTTCCCACTGTGTGCTCTTCTGCTCATCAGAGGGCTGTGTTTATATTCTGGGCACCATTTAAACTAATTTGTGACGCATTCTGGGAAAATCAGCTCACTTTTCTGTCTGTAACATATTTCAATATCTCTACTTTAAAAAAAAGGCATAAATATATTTCAGCAAAACAACAGAAATAGGATTTCTGCAAAGATCATGTTGGCTAAAGAGACAGATTAACAACCACAGGGAGGAAAAAGGCTTTAGTCTGCCTAAAGATGTCAAAACTAGAAAAGCACTCGGAGAGCGCAGACCTCCGCCAAGAATCCTTTAAAAAAATCCGGGATCCAGAAGGTGATCCGGATCACCGCCAAAATTTACTGGATTGTTACTTGTGCCCAGTCACACCTCTGGAAAAAATTTCAGAGCAATCCGTTCATAACTTTTTCCGTAATGTTGCTAACAGACAAACCAACAAACAAACAAACTAGAAAAGCACTCGGAGAGCGCAGACCTCCGCCAAGAATCCTTTAAAAAATTCCGGGATCCAGAAGGTGATCCGGATCACCACCAAAATGTAATGGATTGTTACTTGTGCCCAATCACACCTCTGGAAAAAATTTCAGAGCAATCCGTTCATAACTTTTTCCGTAATGTTGCTAACAGACAAACAAACAAACAAACCAGCGCTACCGAAAACATAACCTCCTTGGCCTCGGCGGAGGTAATAAGTGTACTATTTAAAGCCTAGGTCACAACCGGACGTACGATTTTTTGGCCGTGCAATTTTTGGCGTTTCCCAAATCGCTGCGGGTTTTTTTGTTCGTGGAGAAAGACGCACATTGGCTGTAAGTTTGTCTTGCAACCTGAAAAAAACGTAAGCGCCCGTAGAGTTTGTTTGACATGACAAAGAACCTCTGCGGCCGGTCTACGGCTCGAAAATCAGCATGTCACACGCGCGCCCTCCGTGCGTTTCTTGCGTTTTTTGCACGTAGACCGGCCGTAGGAGCACGTACGGCCGGTTGTGACCGAGGCATAAGTGTGCTTTCCTCACACAGTGAATTTTACACTTTGATCAACTTGTTAGATCGCGAAACAGACACGAGTCTAATCAATTCTGTTTGTAATCCGATCCCAGCTGTCAAAATGTCCACGATGCCCCTGCACCATCACGTTGTCATCAAAACAGAGAGTAGCACTTACACACTTTTGAATGACTTTATAACCGGACATCACGAGCAAGATGTTTTTTTTTTTACACTTACCATAAACTTTAGCTTGTAATTCTTTGATCATATGTTAAACATACAAAATATTCCAAGTTGTATGTATATATGTGTTATTTACTGCATATTAAAGCAAATGCAAATGAAATGAATAGAGTATTAGCTTTCAGACAGTTGGTGTGCTTTAGTGGAGTAGCAATCGAATGTTTAAATGCAGAAAATCTGTAGTTTTCAGAAATGTCAAAAAAAGTCTTAAAGTCGTAAAGAAATATACTGTAAGCAAAGAAGCTATCAAGTATAATGAAATGAGACAGTTTCTGTGCAAGAAGCAGTAAACACTAGACGGAGCTAAACAGAGCAGTAAACATCACTAAATGAAACAAAGTCAATATTTGGCGTGACGCAGTGTTGTAGTCGAGTCACTAAACCTCAAGTCCGAGTCCAGTCTCGAGTCCCCAGTGTTCATGTCTGAGTCATTCAAGAAAATTTCGAGTCAAGTCCGAGAACAAGACCCCAACTGCACCATTTGACGGTGGCTGTTGCTGCCTTTATGTGAAAGCGTCTCTGCTGCTGTGTTGGATTAACATTACTGCTTGACTGCCCCATTTTAGTTAATAGGCTACAGATAAAAAGCTTGTTCATCGCTCAGCAAGCCCCGCCCACTATCAACAGGGTAAACAACATGAGAGGGTTAACACTAGCTAGTTCATCGCTCAGCAAGCAAGCCCCGCTATCAACAGGGCAATGAACACAGCATGTCACTTCCTTCTCTGGATGGAGTCTTGCCAAATGACAATTGAAGTTCGAGGTTGTCCCCGTTGTTGCCTCGATAGATCTTCTACATATGGAACACATAGCAGTGCATTTTTTCCCACTGCACGAGAAGTCTGTATAAGCAAAGCGGACAATCCTAGGGGCTTCTCTCCAGGCAGGTGAATGTGTATTCCCTTGCATGAAATGAGTATAAAAATTAATGTAGATATAAATCTCTTATGCCAAATTATTATGGCATGTTACAAAAAATAAAGAAAAAATCTGAGTCCTCGTATCCAATTTATGAGTCCAAATGCAGTTAATGCACGAGTCTTAGTCCAAGTCCATCCAGGGTACACCCTGGACAAGTCACCAGATCATCGCAGGGCTGACACTGAGACAAACAACCATTCACACTCACAGTCAATTTAGGTGGGGTTTACATTAGACCGTATCAGCGGATCATCAGATTAACGTTTTTAAAAACGATTAGCGTGCACACAGCAACGCCAATACACGATTCGCGTGCACACAGCAACGCCAATACACGGATACGCTAATCACATGACTAATTCGGCACGTAAGTTGAAATGTGTCAGTGCGGCTCATCGCTTCCTCCTCAGCGGCTGCGCTCCAAATCACTCCGCCCTGAACAGCGAGTGCCCTCTGGAGGGTGCGCACTCCGGCCCTGCGCAGCTCACAGAGCGCGCAAGTGTAGCGCACGAGCAGTGATTCGGGACTGAGCCGCTGTGCGCAAGTCACTTACCACTTGCAAGTGGAAGGATGGCAAGCCTAAAGACCATCATAACTACACAATGGGCAGTATTTGCATCAGTATTTGCAGTATTTTCATACTTTTATACCCTTTAATGAAAGGTGCTACAAGGTGGAAGTCCGCGCCGTTTTTCAGCAGTCGCGTCACATGACCAACGCCAGCGAATCAGGAAGGTGGATGTCACAGTGACGTTGTCCAATGACGACGCCAGCTAGAGCTCAGCACAGCGTATCCGCGTATTCTCAATGTTTACACAGCACCGGATCAGACACGATCTGGATTGAATACGTGGACCCTGGCGGATTCCCGTTTCCCGGCGTTTCCAGGCGTTTTAATGTAAACGGACAGTGCATCCGCGAAGAAAACGAGACAGATACGGTCTAATGTAAACTTGGCCTTAGAGCTACCAATTAGCCTAACCTGGACTGTGGGGGAAACTAGAGCACCCGGAGGAAACCCACGCAGACAACATGCAAACTCCACACAGAAAGGCCCTCGTCAGCCGCTGGGCTCGAACCCAGGACCTTCTTGCTGCGAGGCGACAGTGCTAACCAGTACACCACCATGCCGCCCCAAGTCCAAGTCATCGGTGCTCAAGTCCAAGTCAAGTCACGAGTCCTTAAACTTAGGGCACGAGTCAGACTCGAGTACTACAAGCCTGGCGTGACAACGCTTTGTCTTTCAAAATGAAGCAGTAGTTTGTTAAATGAGTTAAGCTGTATAAACATGTCTTTTGCTTTAGCTCAGTCAACACACAGGCATATTCGCTTATAAATTTTAGAACACTGACTATACAGAGCTCTGTTTTGAGCAGAAAAATATACGTCATTCAGTACTGTTAACATACATGTCAACCCCTTTGGGCGTCCACCTGTAGTATCAGAGGAAGAAATCCATAAAATCAACATAAAATCCTTATAGCCTTCGAATCGCACCAAACTTTTATTTTGATGTACATTTGTACAATACACATTTACATTATTTTTCGCCTGAACAATGACACCATTAAATGTCTCCTTCCATTCAGGAAGATACCGCCCACCGTATCTCATTTTCTTTCTCGGTGTTCCCATTCTTTCACTCAGCAGACGCTATTCAAAATCTCTCAGGTGTAAACAATGTCGCTCTGCACAATGAGAAAATCGTTCGAACAATGACCATTTGGCGCGTTTAAATGCAGATCGTGCGCACGACCTGAACGAGCGAAGTCTCGCAGTCGCAGTACTGCACGAGGCTTGAGGAATAAACATCCGGTTTCACATAGTCTGGGTTATCTGCCCCTGCATACACGCTGTTCTTTGTCTATAAATCGAGCTTTTGTATGTTTTTGCGACGATCAGCTGACGATGTTCAAGTAAGATACACAAAATAAATTTAGGTCAGAAAATACTGAAAATCCGTAAGACTTTGTTTATACGCCCGTACGCCCTTGAAATGAGCTAAAATCCGTATAATTTCCGGACAGTCCGTATAGGTTGACATGTATGTGTTAACATCATTTGTTGTTACCAAAAGTTCAACGTGGAGGCGTCATGTTTTTTACCCACTTTGTAGCTTGAAAATTCCAAGCTGAGGCATTTCTTTACCGAAGTATGTCGAATGAAGTATTACAGCTGTGGGACAATGATAGCTAATGATAGTTGATTTGGTCACTAGTGGACATTCCAGGCTGTGGTTACGTAGGTATCTCTCGTGTAGTATATTTAAATAATATTGGCTGGCATTGAGTGGTATATCAGATATATTCCATTCAGCAGGCGTGATATTGAACAAGTCAGTTTCATCTTTTTTACTGCAGTCTGGTGACTTCTGGAGCTGCACTTGAGCCTTAAAAAGAAATGAAATGAAAGCATTCACTTTAAATGTGAATTATATTTTATTAGGCATTTAACACACATTTTATTTACTAACTTAATAAAATGTTATAACAAAGTTTAAATTTAGTTTCTTATTCATTAACCAGAACTTTACAAATCACTGTAATTATCGATCAAATCTTCTACAAAGTCCTGCAGTAAAAGCAGAAACCTTAAATTATAATTTCTAGTGCAGTTAAGACAAAAAGCAAAATACAAATTGCTGCAATCAAGTCCTATTACACAGAATCCATCTTTACTAAATGCAACAAAGATAACAAATGAGATTCAGCCGATTCTGAAGGTTAATATTATGAAATATATACAACTGAGAATAATAGATACCTTTAACAAGTTTTGATTTTACGAAATATACATAATGCAAATGTTACGTCACAGAATGTTAGGAATCATTTTGATTCTGTTAAAAAGTGCAATAAACAGGAGTTAAAAACAAGGGAAATTAAGTTGCAAATGAAAGGAAATTTTCCTGTAGTTGCTCGAAATGTAAATACTGTAAACAATACAAAAAATTCAGTAACAGTGGTAGTTTATGAAAGTACTATTTGAGATAATGGAAATCTTGGCGAAAGAGAAACCAATCGAAACCGAAAGAGTGAAAGTGATTATCATGCCGTTACCATGGGAACAGTCTTTTATGAACGTGGAAGTGGGCGCTCAGCGTGCCGAGTCCGGTGTGACTGAGAAAGGGGACAAGTTTTATGTTTCATCTAATTTAGGTCATTTAAAAACTATAATATTATTTGGCAGTAGGCACATAGGAAAGTGTAAAGTATAAAGTTTCTGTCAATATGTTTATCAGGCTTGTATGATAAAAAACTCGCGAAGATATTTATCTAAATACATGGCCTACTCATTCTAAACTTGCCGAGCTTCGCCAGCGAAGCTCTCAAAACTTGTAGTATTTTGCTTCCATTCAAGTCTCGTTTTGAAGTCTGACCAATAAGAACGCTACATTTTTGGCGGTAAATGTGATTTTCTCGATTTAGCTTCCATAGATGGAAAGCGCGCACGCCAGGCATGCCCCGGGAAACTGCTGACTGTCGACAAGAAATGCACAAAATTTGTCCACAGAAATGCACAAAATTACTTCGCAAAACAAGAAAATTTCACAAAATTTTGGTTAGCACAGGTTAGTGTAAAATTTATAGGATCTGTTTTTTGAGAATTGGCCGTGTAAAATACGGCTGTACAGCTCGCTAGCTAAGCCTATGGTGTCCGCCCACTTCTCATCGCTCAGTGGTAATTTCACCTATCATCAGTGCAAGTCTCGTGATACAGGGTCATTTGGGCTTTTCCGCACGCGCAAAGTGCTGTTTTCCCAGTGCTCTGTGTTTAAACCTGCTGCTGCTTTTTTAGCTACAAAGTTATGAATAATTAAAGAAATCTATGAATTATTTTTACCTTTATTGCAAAATCTCTACAGCATTATTCCTTCTTGATGTACATGTACATGACAAAAATAATTAGAATACAGTTAGTTAGTTAGTTAGTTAGTTAGTTAGTTAGTTAGTTAGTTAGTTAGTTAGTTTGTATTTAAAAGATGTGTTAGGGCCTGAGGAGAGCCTGGGAATGATAAAGCAAGTTACGCACTGTTGCCATCAAAGAGACAAACCTGTAGCAGACCTGCAACACAAAAGGTTTTTCAGTCACATCACAAGAATCGGCAGTGCAATTCACAGCATGTAGTCCGGTAAAAGATCTTAGTTTAAATGAAAGGCCAGCGTCTAAGGCTACGTTTACATTAGACCGTATCTGTCTCGTTTTCTTCGCGGATGCACTGTCCGTTTACATTAAACCGCCTGGAAACGCCGGGAAACGGGAATCCGCCAGCGTCCACGTATTCAATCCAGATCGTGTCAGCTCCGGTGCTGTGTAAACATTGAGAATACGCGGATACGCTGTGCTGAGCTCTAGCTGGCGTCGTCATTGGACAACGTCACTGTGACATCCACCTTCCTGATTCGCTGGCGTTGGTCATGTGACGCGACTGCTGAAAAACGGCGTGGACTTCCGCCTTGTATCACCTTTCATTAAAGAGTATAAAAGTATGAAAATACTGCAAATACTGATGCAAATACTGCCCATTGTGTAGTTATGATTGTCTTTAGGCTTGCCATCCTTCCACTTGCAAGTGGTAAGTGATATGTGCTGGGATCACACACACAGCGGCTCAGTCCTGAATCACGGCTTGTGCACTTCACTCGCGCGCTCTGTGAGCTGCGCAGGGCCGGAGTGCGCACCCTCCAGAGGGCACTCGCTGTTCAGGGCGGAGTGATTTGGAGCACAGGATGCCTGCGGAGCCGAGCGTATCCGTGTATTGGTGTTGCTGTGTGCACGCAAATCGTGTATTGGTGTTGCTGTGTGCACACTAATCGTTTTAAAAACGTTAATCTGATGATCCGCTGATACGGTCTAATGTAAACATGGGCTAAGACTATCATCAACAAGTGGACCAAGCTCCAAGTCACTGATTCCACCTACACTTACACAGGTGTGTGTATTTAAGATGCAAGCTGTATCTTAAATACGCACAGTTGTGCCCTGAATAGCTCTCTTTTATTCAGTCTTTTACCTGATTTAAATCATATGAAACTAGGTATCAGAGAGATGTTGCAGTTGAGGTCAGATAATGTGGGATATAGAGCTGTTTTTAGGTTTTTAAATGAGACAGGAATTATTAGGAGAATTTAGCACACTAGGGTGTGAAACGTTCTGAAAAGCAAAGAAAGAAAGCACAACTTTATTCATCACACACTTGTGAAATTTCCTCTCTGCATTTAACCCATCTGAAGCAGTGAACACACACATGCACACACACACACATACCCAGAGCAGTGGGCAGCCATGCTAACAGCGCCCGGGGAGCAGCTGGGAGTTAGGTGCCTCGCTCAAGGGCACCTCAGCCCAAGGCCGTCCCATATTAACCTAACCGCATGTCTTTGGATTGTGGGGGAAAACGGAGCACCCGGAGGAAACCCACGCAGACACGGGGAGAGCATGCAAACTCCACACAGAAAGGCCCTTGCCGGCCGCTGGGTTCGAACCCGGAACCTTCTTGCTGTGAGGCGACCGTGCTAACCACTTACACCACCGTGCCACCCGTCTGGTTCACACTCCAGTCCAGAAGGTGGCGGTAATGCACCTAAAAGCTGTTTGCCAACCGCCATAAAAGAAGAAGAAAGAAGCTTTACCTAATGTGGAAATCCCGCTCTGGTACGCGAGTCTCGCTCCTCCACGAAATCATGGCATGCCGATCGCCATTGATGGAGAATTCGTGCTCTGCGCGAGGCTTACGGCTAATTCGACGAACCCGGAACAACATGGGAATGGTGCGGATTTCACATCAATTATGAGAAATACATGCTAATTCTCACTAGGTGTTTTTAAAGAAGAAAGTCAAGACATTGGGTTTTATGCAGCCAAGTTTATTTAATCAGCATTTCGTTTTTTTTTTTTTAACTTTTGGTAGCATATTTTGGGCGCTTGAGCTTAATTTGGGCGCCGTTTTAATTTGGGCGCCTACGACGTTATCCGTCGCAGGTTTCATGTAATTGAAAGGCCTGGACATTCCATGTTGTCTGGTCACCACATCACTGTTCGTCTCTTCCTGTGTGTACGCCACTGAACTCATAGTAGCTACAGAAAATGTGCTGCAGAATAAGCTGGTAATCTCAGCGGGTAACGTTACAGTATGTGCAATATTGCTTTGACAGCGTTTTGCTGACTTGATAAGACTAGCAGCAGGTCAGCGTGGGAGAAAAAAACCTGCTTATAACTGGCAACTCAAATTCACAATGAGATTAAAAGGAGTGAGAAGAGCAACAAAGCTTTACAGTTACAGCACGTCCGAGTCACCTGATATTACTTCTGTCTGTTACTGATGGAGCTTTGTTTCACCATCAACTGTTGAGCACAGCTTTAAAACGCACCCGCTCACCCAAAAGTGTTTTTCCGGAGCAGAGCTTAAGACTTATTCCTCATCTTCAGTGTTCTCATTATGTTACTCAGACTGCACTTGTAAAGCCTTTAATACATGCCTTTTCAAAGTAAACCGTACCAGTGTGCAGTAGGTTTGCTCTTTCTTAGCATAAAAGGCCAGAAAAATGTTGTGCAGCGCATTGCCCGGTGATGAAGTCATTGTGATGAGTTCTTTGTGCGAGGTTTGGGGTGAGTTATGAGGTCGGTGGGGGACTGGAGCAGTGGATAACACTGCTGTCTGAAATGCAACCCACTGCTATTGTGTCTTAGCAAAAGCCTCTCAGTGTGTGTGTGTGTGTGTGTGTGTGTGTGTGTGTGTGTGTGTGTGTGTGGCCCCTTTTCGAATGAAATAGTGTGTGTATGAGAGAGAGAGGGAGCGTGGGAAGTTTTCTGTTGCCACTAAGAGCTTGCTGGGGAGAAGACAGTGGGCAGACACACAGTGATAAATGTCAAGAAGACAGAACAACATTGCCTTTTTCTTCGTTCTTCGAAGCTTCAATATCTATATAATATGCTTTTTAAAAAATATTGATTTTATTGTTTAACCTTATTTTGTACAAACTGCTCTTTCAGTGATGAGCCTCAAGTGGCGCCATCTCCAGGAGAGAGAGAGCGTGTGTGTGTGTGTGTGTGCTGGGAATTCTTGGAACCTTTTTTTTTTTTTAAAGCAGTGTTATTTCATTTCAGACTGTTCAGAATGTGTTATTGCTGCACTATGACTTCTGCTTTAAATGGGATGCAAAAAAATTGGGCACCAACAGACTAATAGATGACTTGCAACCACGTGATCAAAACGTGCTACGTCATGAGCGTCCGCCATGATGGTAGATATACAAAGCAACTCGGTCGGCAGCCGCTGAAAGTATATCTGTAAACAGTGCTGAATTTTCTCAGTATTACCACGATTTGAACGGTCAAGCAAAGTTTCGATACAAAGAGAAGATAGATATGTGTGGGTTTTGACCCATATTATTTTAAAAAGTCAGACTTTTCTGAAGATAAGACGCTTCTACCAACCATCGAGTACCCAGATATCGCGTTCTGTCTGGTTCGGCTGCCGAAGAATCAAGTCTGACCTTGGACAAAACGTAGCCCATTTTCTGAGTGGGTGCCCAGTCTGGATTGTTTCTATCGTATAATTTTGCTGGCGCTCCTGGAAGCGAAATGGTAATATACATGTTATAATTTTAACAACGACCGGGTGAACCACGACAAGAGAACACTCATTTTATAGCAAAATTCTAGCAACACGAAATTAAATTCTTCCGTGATATTATCGAGAAAGCTGTTGAATCTCACCTGAGGTAAAATGATTACTGCAAACATGAGCTGTTTTGGTTTTAGCCTCTGTTAGATCAGCCCTGCCGATGTTGTTCAGCCGTGCTCGTCTCCTCTCCGTACTAAGCCTCAGAGTTTCCTCGCCCTCTTTCCGAATCACAGACGGAATTCTAAACAATCGGAACGTGCCACGGTCACGAGTACTGTTGTGACCACAACCATATACATCACAAAGATATGGCAGAGCTTAAAGCAGTGGAGAAACAAAGAAAGAGTTGCGCACGCGTGACTGTGTTTTGTATGAAATGTCACTTGACCCCGCATTTGTATCTCCACCAACATGGCCGACATCCGGGTTTCTATTTTGCTTTGACGTCACTTGCAAGTCAAGGATAAGATAAGATAAGATAAGATAAGATAAGATAAGAGGCAGGATATAGAATATAAAAATAGATTATATAAGCAGAGTGAAACAGATTGAAGAAACGAGAAGAAGAGGAAAATATGAAGCAAAAGAATTTGTTGGATTGGGACAAAAAAATAGTTCCTCCACTTCAGTTTCCTTCTCTCTCTCTCTCTTCCTGTTTAATTTCCGTGTTTCATGTATCGTCTCCACTCTGTCAGTTATGCCTGCTCGCCTGTTTTTTTGTCCAGTGCGGTGAGTACGCCTGTGGAGCTGGTCATGTGTTCGGATAGTGTGTGTGGGTGTGTGTGGGTGTGGTGAAGCAGGAATCGCCAGCTGGAGGTCAGAGATGAGCTCAGACCAAGTGAACCACCGGATTATCTCTCACCATATGGCTCTAAGTCTCCTTATAGGAGGAGGGATGGGCCGACTGCTGAAATACCTTACTCTTTACGTTCGCTCCTCAGTGGGGAGGAAGAAATTGTTCCTGCTTTAATGCACTGACCCGACCTATATTTATGCGCTGATTAGCATCGGCACACTGGAGATTGGTGTTTTTTCATGACTAGGTTTGGACAGGAACTGTGCCTGCAGGTAGAATGTGATAATGAAATTGACTTTGCATGCTCGATAATGCAGCACATTAGCTTATGAACCTCATTCAGCCAGTTAAAATGCAATGTGTTTCACACCTATTAATCTGTTTGCTCGGTCAGAGCGGAATTGATACTTTCGGTTCGTTTGCTATTTGTTCTGGTTTCACATGGCACATAATTAAATGAACCGAAAAAGGAGAAAAGAAAACAACTTACTGAAGAACATGCAGTGCTCAAAGCATACTTGTAAAACGATATAAATAACTGTTCATTGATCCAAATATGGGGCGGCACGGTGGTGTAGTGGTTAGCGCTGTCGCCTCACAGCAAGAAGGTCCGGGTTCGAGCCCCGTGGCCGGCGAGGGCCTTTCTGTGCGGAGTTTGCATGTTCTCCCCGTGTCCGCGTGGGTTTCCTCTGGGTGCTCCGGTTTCCCCCACAGTCCAAAGACATGCAGGTTAGGTCAACTGGTGACTCTAAATTGAGCGTAGGTGTGAATGTGAGTGTGAATGGTTGTCTGTGTCTATGTGTCAGCCCTGTGATGACCTGGCGACTTGTCCAGGGTGTACCCCGCCTTTCGCCCGTAGTCAGCTAGGATAGGCTCCAGCTTGCCTGCGACCCTGTAGAACAGGATAAAGCGGCTAGAGATAATGAGATGAGATGATCCAAATATCCAGAACTCAGTGCATTTCTGCCATGCTACAGTTCTGTTCTTTTGGTCTAGGTTTTTTTTTTTAAGCACTATATAAATAAAATTAACCTGGCGACTTGTCCAGGGTGTACCCCGCCTCTCACCCATAATCAGCTGGGATAGGCTCCAGCTTGCCTGCGACCCTGTACAGGATAAGCAGCTACAGATAATGGACAGATGGATGGATGGATAAATACATTTAATTGAAATTGATTTTTTTTTTTAAACTTTGTATAGTCCTGACTGGCAGTCAGGCACATCAGTAATGGCAGAGCCCCAACATTTACATCAGGCTTTCAGCAAATATTCATCTTCATAAAGTCCTCTTTCACAAATCCTTACTCTTAAAATTCAATCCAAATGGATTTGTTATTGCACCTAGTGGTCAATAATGGGAACTGCAACGAGACCGCCAATGACAGTGTAGCTCACTCCAGCCCTGTCGAGTCCAGAAGGCCACCTTGCGCAATAAATGTTCCAAGCTATGTACACTATAGACAAGCTACATACACACTATATATATCCATCCATCCATTATCTGTAGCCACTTATCCTGTCCTACAGGGTCGCAGGCAAGCTGGAGCCTATCCCAGCTGACTATGGGTGAGAGGCAGGGTACACCCTGGACAAGTTGCCAAATTATCACAGGGCCAACACACAGAGACGAACAACCATTCACACTCACACCTACGGTCAATTTAGAGCCACCAATTAACCGAACCTGCATGTCTTTGGGGGAAACCGGAGCACCTGGAGGAAACCCACGTGGACATGGGGAGAACATGCAAACTCCGCACAGCATGAATATAGCCTAGGAAGACCGACCTATTTGCCAGAAAGAATCCAAAACGGTGAGGAATTGACCGAGAAAAAGCGATTTACGTTGAACTGCTCATTAAGGCTTAATCAGTCCATAACTTCATTTAATAATTGTAATTAAGCAAATCAGGGTAGAAGTTATATGCACCTTAGGTACCCCTACGTACATTCCAGAAAGAATCTAAATAGGTGAAGAATTGAGAGAGAAGAAGCGATTTGTGTGGAAACTGCTCATTAAGGATTAATTACTTCATATCTTCATTATTAATTGCAATTATGCAAATTTGGGTAGAAGCTAGTACATGCACCCCAGACAGACTTACCTTCCTGCCAGAAAGAATAAAAATCGGTGAAGAATTGAGAGAGAAGAAGCAATTTGTGTGGAAACTGCTCATTAAGGATTAATTACTTCATATCTTCATTATTAATTGCAATTATGCAAATTTGGGTAGAAGCTAGTACATGCACCCCAGGCAGACTTACCTTCCTGCCAGAAAGAATAAAAATCGGTGAAGAATTGAGAGAGAAGAAGCAATTTTCATGAAATGTGGACGATGCTGGACAGATGACGGACAACACATGATGGCATAAGCTCATCTCCTGTCGGCCGGATGAGCTAACAAGTGTGAAAAGAGGCCCACTGGGGCAGGAGTCCTGGTGCCCCACAGGGCTGTCAGACACATTGTTTGTTTGTTTTGCACCAAACTGGACTCTAAAAATACCTCTACAACCACCAAGATTTTGTTTTACTGCAGATAACCAGACTTAATTCAAACATTTTCCACAAAAAGAAAGTCAGAGTGAAAGTGCAGTCAGTGTGTGTGTGATGTACAAAACTAAGATACAGTATATGAAACACTGGGAGAGCCGGTATACCTATATGATATTCACTCACCTACAGTATCATACAGTTGAACAACGATGCACCTAAAAAGATTCGAAACGAGCTGCTGGATTAAATGCTGGGTGACTTTTTGCTGTTGACTCTAACCTGCCTGTTATGAGGTTACTGTCAGTATTAAATACATAGTAGGCTATAGCATTAGTCGACCTAATTTTGTTTGAGCCAAAGCCCTTCCCACGCCAAGTGGCGCATAGGGCGGCGCCGATCTCCGTTTTCGTAGCCCTCGGCCTCTCGCCTATTACATAGCTAGGGTTACAGTGGGGGGCTAGTCCTCTGGTAACCGCGAGAGTTTGACTCCGCACTCGCATCTGTATTGCAGCGTGCCTTGCCAGATGGCAGTAGGTACCATTTTTATGATGGTCTTTGGTGTGACCCGACCGTGAGTAGAACTCGCGATCTCCCGATAGCCACTAGGCCACTTGCCGGTTATAATTTTGTTTGAGGCTGTGGTGTTATTAGAGCTATCCCGCATCACCAAAATGTATGATCTTGTTTCTTATCCACAAGAAGATTTAAATCATAATCGTAATTAACACCATTCCCTTCTATTACAGCTGCTGTTGAAAGCAGATCCGCTTCCCCATGTTCAGAAGACGAGCAGGCTCAAACTCCTAAAGCCTTTTAGTTCAACTCACGGCCTCCGCTCCATATTCACCCCAAATGTCCTGACACTTATGGAACAGCAGGGCAGCTGTAGTAGACTGGCCTGGGCATTTATGAAACTGGAGTTGGGTCCAAAAGAGAAGGCAGCTGCCGTGATGTGTGTGTGTTTTCTCATGAGGCAACAAAAGGCCTGCACAGCACTTCAGAGGCAGCGATACATTACAATGATGTCAACATCCATCCATACGATATTTGCTAATCACAAAAGGAGGTGTTAATATAATAATTACATAACTGTTGCGGATGATAGAGCAAATATTCAGTGACTAGATCTGTTTCTTGATAGAGAAATGATATTTGAGAGAGAAAGTGAGGGAGAGTGAACGGAAAGATGGAGATCAGAATCCTTGAGCGACCACAACAGCTGTTTTATTCTCTCTCTCTCTCTCTGTGCGTATATATGTGTGTGTGTGTGTGTGTGTGTGTGTGTGTGTGTGTGTGTGTGTGTGTTTCTCAGTGCTACAGAAAGAAAGACCTGAACAGGTGCTGGGTTTGGTTTTGAACTGTGGCTGAACTTCTGAGGACCAAGAGTCCTTATTATCATATCATACAAACCAGATAGTGATTCTATCTATCTATCTATCTATCTATCTATCTATCTATCTATCTATCTATCTATCTATCTATCTATCTATCTATCTATCTATCTATCGTCCGTCCGTCCGTCCGTCCGTCCGTCCGTCCGTCCATCTATCTATCTTAGTAGTTAATCTAACACTACGTTCACACTGCAGGCTGAAGTGACTCAAATCCGATTTTTTCGCCCATATGTGACCTGTATCCGATCTTTTATTGACAATATGAACGACACAGATCCGATTTTTTCAAATCCGACCCAGGCCGTTTGGATATGTGGTCCTAATTCCGATTCCTATCCGATCTTTTCATATGCGACTTCAGTCTGAACCGCCAGGTCGCATTCATCCGACTTACACGTCATCAACAAGCCACAAACGTCACTATTCTGCGCTGAAGTAGGCGGCGGGTCTCTCAAAAAAAGTTACAACAACATGGCGCATGACATCAATGCGACTCCGCACCCACACGTTCCTTTGAACGGAGGTTGCAGTCACTACGCCGCAGAACGCCTGAGCCAAAACCCTTGCCCTCTTCCTTCTCAACCTCCTCCTTAACATCAGGCTATTGTGCATGTTCTGGCTCTGTCGCAACAACAACTGCATCATCGCCAGGTACTCCATGCTGGCTACTGTCATACACAGGAAACTTTAGGTTACTTCCGTAAACACCGGCCATGCTCACTGCGTGTGACGTCGTCGTATCCTGCAATGCGCATGCGGAACACTTTTAGGTCGCTTTTCGTTCATACTGAGGATCATATACAAGTCGCGTATATTTGTTAATGTGAACGACCTCACAAAAAAATCGGATTTCACAAAAAAATCGGAATTGAGCATTAAGCCTTGCAGTGTGAACGTAGTGTAACTGCTGCTGTCAGCTTGTCAGTCGAAGTGTGTGGCATTGTGAGTGTGTGAGTGAGAAAGAGAGAGAGAGAACCTGTCGTTCTGCATGCTGTTGACCATCTGTATGAGAGGTACACAGGTGTGTTAATGTTAAGCTCCAGGTCCTGTGTTGTGCCTCTTGATGAGATAATATTACAGGCACAGAACTCTCGGGCTTTATGCCAACATGTCAATGTGCTGACGGTGCTCTTCCCCGGGCACCACGCCCAGCCTATTCTGCCCGCCTGCTTTAGCTGCAGGACCTCACCAAGCCTCTCACACACACGCGCGTGCACGCAAACGCACACGGGTGCAGAGCAAGAGGGAGAGCAGTTCCACAGCACCATCTGGATTGCACTGTGGGAAAGTGTTATCTGTACATTTTATGTCATTACTGAAGCCGTCTCCGTCAACATACAGGTCGCAGATTGTTAGCAGACGAACGAACATTGTTTGTAATATATGTGTGTGTGTGTGTGAGAGAGATGTTCGTCTTCTATATATCATTTTTCATTCCTTTATTCTCAGCTCTATCACAGAAATGCTGCAGAGAAAATATCCGAGCCGATGAGGGTATCTGACACAAACACAGAGAGCGCGCAGGTAGACAGGCAGGTACACCGTCCAGTCATTTCCTTTGAACCGAGTGAAATGATTTGGATGAGCTTTTTAGAGCCCTGCGACTGCCACAGATGACTTTTTTTTTTGTCAGGCCATTTGATTTATTCATTACTGTAGAAATGTAAAGAAAGTTTCAAGAAATATAACAAAAATGCTTCGAAAAAAATGAACAACCTTAGCTTTAACCTCCTAAGGCCCAAGCTGTTTTTTTACATGCATTTTTTATTTCTCTTTGCTATTTGGGCTCATTAGAACCTGATTAGAATAAAAACTAAGCATCATCTTTTGATAAGATGTACTTTTAGAGAAAAAGTATGTCCACATATGTGGATTCTTGTTCCGAATTTCTAAAAAGTGCTGTCCACGCATGTGACCGCTAAGCCCTAGGAGGTTAAATAATGCTTAAAATGATTATTGTTTCAGTAGCAGGCAATTAAATCATGTCCTTTATCAAGCCTTGAGCAGCATCCGACTGGGATAATCATAAATAATCATCATCAGAAGAAGAAGCCCTTATTTGTCATATATACTTTACATCAGTGAAATTCCTTTCTTTGCACATCTCAGCTTGTTAGGAAGTCGGGGTCAGAGTGCAGGGTCAGCACCATATAGCGCCCCTGGAGCAGAAAGGGTTAAAGGAGAACTGAAGGCAAATTTTTTATTATCAAAATTCAATTTGTCTCATTTTATTAAATATAAGAATGCATTTCTGACAGCTATTTTGTCGCTGCTATAGCAAGTTATGAGTGTTTGAAATATGCTATGGAATATATCAGTCCATATGTCAAAGCAACGGGTGTAAACGAGATTCGTTGAGACCTGTGCGAGACGTCGTAGGACGGAAGTAAAACGTACAGCGGAAATCAAAGCGACCAACATCTGCCACCGTTGTCAAAAGCCGCGCGTGCCTTCTTTCGAATGCTGACGTAATCAAGCCGGAAGTTTTGTTTGTTTTGATAGCAATCAGGAAAGTTTGAAAAAAGTAGGCAGTAATCGTCATTTAAACTCGTTTTTGTGCAATATTTCATTTGGAAAACAGTTTTCAAAATGGCAGCACTGACACCTGGCTGACACTTCACGTTTCGAAGTCTCGCGCAAGTCTCGTGAAGATCGCGCGGATAAGCGACGCCTGCCGTGGACCAAACGAACTAAATTCGACACAGCTAAAAACCGAATAGGCCGATAAGTATAATATTTAATTGCAATTAGTTGCCAGTACGGGCGGCACGGTGGTGTAGTGGTTAGCGCTGTCACCTCACAGCAAGAAGGTCCGGGTTCGAGCCCCGTGGCCGGCGAGGGCCTTTCTGTGCAGAGTTTGCATGTTCTCCCCGTGTCCGCGTGGGTTTCCTCCGGGTGCTCCGGTTTCCCCCACAGTCCAAAGACATGCAGGTTAGGCTAACTGGTGACTCTAAATTGACCGTAGGTGTGAATGTGAGTGTGAATGGTTGTCTGTGTCTATGTGTCAGCCCTGTGATGACCTGGCGACTTGTCCAGGGTGTACCCCGCCTTTCGCCCGTAGTCAGCTGGGATAGGCTCCAGCTTGCCTGCGACCCTGTAGAACAGGATAAAGCGGCTACAGATAATGAGATGAGATGAGTTGCCAATACGAGTCACGATATAAGGTTACTAAAACCGAAAACATAATTAAATAACACATTAATTAAGAAATAAAGCAAGTTTAAAAATGACTTCAATTCTCCTTTAAGGCCTTTGCTCAAAGACCTAACAGTAGCAGCTTGGCGGTGCTGCGGCTTGAACCCCAGACTTTCTGATCCGTCGCTCATTACGCATAAATCACAGCATAAATCGCACTAAAATGTACTTAATTATAAAGTATGCATTTGTTATAGAAAGTGTTCTGTTTGATTTGTCACATCAGATTAATTTAACCATGGGAATGATTCCTGCAAGCACTACATGGCTTAATAAAAAGAAAGTAACAAGACTGGAGGCTAACGTATTAGCTTAACTTCACGAAGCTTATCTTCAGGAGGTTTTAATAGTGTGTTCTGACGTACTGTGATATTCTTCCTGACCATGTTTCTCATGTATCTGTACATGCAGGTCTGACTGGGTGGAGATTTTGGAGCCCCGCTCACGTGAGCGCATGTACGTTAACCTGGCAACGGGCGAATGCGGCTGGGAGGCACCACCCGGCGTGAGCGTTCGACAGTCCGACGGTAACCAGTGGTGGGAGCTGTTTGACAAGAACAACAACCGTTTCTACTACTACAACTCCACCAGCAAGCAGACAGTGTGGCACCGGCCACAGGGCTGCGACATTGTGCCACTGGCACAGCTTCAAGCCATCAAGAAGAGCTCCGAGGCCGAGCTGAAATGCAATGGGAAGACCGGGAGGAACAACTCTGTGGCTGCAGGGCTTTCACCCAACACAACCACCTCTCAGGAGCTAGAGAGCAGCAAGGAGGCGCCATCGTTAAAGGGCAGAGGGGGCAGTTTGGAGAAGAGGAGCGAGAGTAGCAGGTGAGTATGTCAGGAAGATTGTGTGTGAGATGTTTGTCTGTTGACTCAATCCATCATCATCATCATCATCATCATAAGCCAAGGTGAATTGAGGGGAAATCATGGAGAAATGACAAGCTGAAACTTGAACAGGACCCAAAAGCAAACAGTGCGTAAAACACTCGCAGTGCTGTACTGTGTACACTGGGTCTGTACACAAATATTTATACAGGCATTCGCATGAGAAATGAATTCTGTTGCTCCTAAACCGTCATTTAGGCGAATCGTCAAATCTCATCTCTAGCAACGAAACAACCCCCTTATTTAGTTTCCTAGTTGACATTGTAAACATGCTTGTGAAAAGACTTTATAGACAGCAGACTTCCATCACTGCCGAATACAAGTGAAGTGTGACTCAGTGTGACTCAGTGAGTAAGATGGCAGGGTAAATCAGGATTTCTCACTGCATGGGGAGCGCTGATCTGTCTGAGCGGTCTGCAGCGTACGCCACTTATCCTTCAGCTGGCTCCTATTTTAAATCATGATCCCCTTAGCTTATCTACTGCGATAGACAGCCTGTCTGTGCACTATAAAACCGAACACGTGATTATTGTTTCCATATAAAGAGCAAAAGAACACAGTTTGTGTTTGTAATTAGGCTTATTGTGTTGCTGACAGAAAGACCTTTTCTTTTTTCTTGGACCAAAATGTTCACAACTCGGTTTTTCTTGTTTTATGTAAATAATAAGCAATTATTGGACGAGGTTGGGGGCAGCACGGTGGTGTAGGACCTTGCCTCACAGCAAGAAGGTTCTGGGTTCGAGCCCAGCGGATGGCGAGGGTCTTTCTGTGCGGAGTTTGCATGTTCTCCTCGTGTCCGCGTGGGTTTCCTCCGGGTGCTCCGGTTTCCCCCACAGTCCAAAGACATGCAGGTTAGGTTAACTGGTGACTCTAAATTGACCGTAGGTGTGAATGTGAGTGTGAATGGTTGTCTGTGTCTATGTGTCAGCCCTGTGATGACCTGGCGACTTGTCCAGGGTGTACCCCGCCTTTCGCCCGTAGTCAGCTGGGATAGGCTCCAGCTTGCCTGCGACCCTGTACAAATCTGTACAAATCTCTAAATGGTACAGGGCCCAATTACCTCTCTGATATGTTGCAGCGGCCTAACCGAATCAGATCTACCAGATCGCAACAGAAAAATTTACTATTAAAACCTGTTGTTAAAACAAAGTGTGGTGAAGCAGCTTTTAGCTACTATGCAGTACAGCTATGGAACCAACTGCCAGAGGACATTAAAAATGCTCCTGCTGTTGGCAGCTTCAAATCTAGGTTAAAGACCAAGCTGTTTTCAGATGCTTTCTGTTAAATAATTAATATTTTTACATTTTTTATAATCTTTATTTTCTCTGCATGTTTTAAATTTATTTTAACTTTATTCTATTTTATTCTGCTAGTTTTTTTTTTCCCTTTCTCTTTCTTTTTCTCCTTTTTCTTTTTGGCATTTTAATATTTTATTTCTACTATTGTTTCATTCTTATTATTTTCTTTTAATTCTTTTAATTCTTTTAATTAATTATTTTAGAATAAAGATAAAATTATTATATGTAATTTTATTTCTCTATTGTTTACTGTTTTTGTTTTTGCTTCTGTAAAGCACATTGAACTACCATTGTGTATGAAATGTGCTATATAAATAAACTTGCCTTGCCTTGCCTTGCCTTGCCTGTAGAACAGGATAAGTGGCTACAGATAATGATGGATGGATGAATGGATGAGGTTGAACAAAATATTATGATTTGTTCGTGGCGAGCAAGCAATTAATTCCCGATGCTGAAGGCAGAGGCAAATAATTGCTTGCGAGACACTAACAAATCATGATAGTTTGTGAAAACCGAGTTCATTAATTGTTTTATCATTCATTACATTTAGCAGACGCTCTTATCCAGAGCGACATACAACATACCTAGAGGAGCCTGGGGAGCGGTTGGGGGTTAGGTGCCTTGTTTAAGGACACTTCAGCCATTCTTGCTGGTCCAGGGAATTGAACCAGTAGCCTTTTGGTCCCAAAGGCGCTTCTCTTACCATTAGGTGATGCCTTCCATTCAGATTTAAAAAAAAAAAAAAAATTAAATACTGGGGCGGCACGGTGGTGTAGTGGTTAGCGCTGTCGCCTCACAGCAAGAAGGTCTGGGTTCGAGCCCTGTGGCCGGCGAGGGCCTTTCTGTGTGGAGTTTGCATGTTCTCCCCGTGTCCGCGTGGGTTTCCTCCGGGTGCTCCGGTTTCCCCCACAGTCCAAAGACATGCAGGTTAGGTTAACTGGTGACTCTAAATTGACCGTAGGTGTGAATGTGAGTGTGAATGGTTGTCTCTGTCTATGTGTCAGCCCTGTGATGACCTGGCGACTTGTCCAGGGTGTACCCCGCCTTTCGCCCGTAGTCGGCTGGGATAGGCTCCAGCTTGCCTGCGACCCTGTAGAAGGATAAAGCGGCTAGAGATAATGTGATGTGTGATGTGAAATTAAATACTGATTTTAAAGTTTTCGCAATGAGTCAAACGCTAACAAAGAAATCACATGCAATCATCGTTTTATTTCCATCTCATAGAACTCAAAATACTAAAGTTTGAAGTAACTGTGCATGAGCAGACCATTATTGGTAGGCAGTTATTTGCAGTTCGCTCAGCCAATCAAAACAGCGTAAAAAATAATTTGAATGATAAATGTTTTTGTCTGATTTCCCTGACTGAACTGGGGTGGGTTTCCCGAAGCATCGTAGCACAAAGATCATTGTTAAATGGTAGACCGAGCATCACAATGAACACTGTCTCTCCTTGTTCAGATGCTCTTAGTGTTAAGAGGCTTTTCGGAAAACCACCCCTGACCATTTCATACAGGGGCAATCTGAATTGATATGCTATAAGTAATTAACTGTCGTGATCTGAAAAATTCAACTTTATTAAAGCAAAACTATAAAAGAGGTTTTTGATCACCTTTGGCGCCAAAAACAGATAAGTCCATAATTTTTTTCTACAAAAATTAGCAAATCTTTTTTTCCTGCACTGCTATGACATGTTTTCATCTCATCTCATCTCATTATCTGTAGCTGCTTTATCCTGTTCTACAGGGTCGCAGGTGAGCTGGAGCCTATCCCAGCTGACTACGGGCGAAAGGCGGGGTACACCCTGGACAAGTCGCCAGGTCATCACAGGGTTGACACATAGACACAGACAACCATTCACACTCACATTCACACCTACGGTCAGTTTAGAGTCACCAGTTAACCTAACCTGCATGTCTTTGGACTGTGGGGGAAACCGGAGCACCCGGAGGAAACCCACACGGACACGGGGAGAACATGCAAACTCCACACAGAAAGGCCCTCGCCGGCCACGGGGCTCGAACCCGGACCTTCTTGCTGTGAGGCGACAGTGCTAACCACTACACCACCGTGCCGCCCATGACATGTTTTTTAAATTATTATTATTTATTTATTAATTTATTTATTTTTTGCTTGCGAGTGACCCGAATTGGCTGGACTGGGTTTCTTCTTACGCCCAGCCTGCGATACAGTCTCCTGTTCACTGATACCATTGACATTTTCCATGTTTTAATGCATTATTTGATGAAATAACTGCCAGTTTATCAAGAGAACTGAGAAAGGTCAACAAATCAGGGGCACAGCCATGACGGATGATGTCACTAGTATCGGAGCGCTGATTTGCTGCAATGGAGTTGACAGCATTTCAAAAAACGGGACGTGGCGGACGTCGGTTTCTGAAACAAAGCCACAAATACTGTATATTGGTTCAATTTTTTTTCCAGGTTGGCACTTGAACTAGGGCTGCACAATTAATTGAATTTAATCGAAAATCGCGATTTTGGCTGCCACGATTAAATTAAATGAAAATCGCGATTTATTTCCATTTAAAATGCGAGCTCTGCTGTATATCTGATCAAGCACTTTTTGACCAATACTCTGCCAAACCATTAGGGGTCGAACCGACGCATGTAAGGTTTCATTACTCCGCCTAAATAAGCAAGCAAGCCAAGTGCAGTGTTGCCAGATTGGGCGGTTTTAAGTTCATTTGGGTGGGTTTTGAACATATTTTGGGCTGGAAAACGTCAGCAGCATCTGGCAACACTGGCCAAGTGCGCAGAGCTTGAGTGCAGCGGTATCTTCTTCAAGGGGTGATAGCGTGAGAGTAGGTAACAGATTGAGGTGAGAGAGAAAAGCTAACTATGTCGGAACAACAGACTATTTAGCACTGGAGGCAATGTTGTGACCTGCCTTCACTCATGTTTAAAGCCAGAGCATGTTGATAGGCTGGTCTTTCTAGCTAAAAACTTGTAGGCTTCAGTATAATGCTATGTAATTGTTGCATGGTCCTTCATCCTTTGGTAATTTCTTGGATAAATTTCATTTATTTGTCATAGGGAAATCAGAATTTCTCTTTTAAATTTCATTCTGCACTGAAAGCTGTTCATATTGTTTGTTTGAATATAGTGAAATTAAATTTAAGTGATTTCCCTAACATCAAAAATAATCGTGATTAATAATCGCGATTACAATTTTGATCAAGATAATCGTGATTATTATTTTTTCCATAATCGTGCAGCCCTAACTTGAACTCTTGAAATGCTGTCGTTCAAGCACATGAGGTTCAGCGAAGAACGCGTCACACCACACAATTAACACTCGTACATCGGCTACAAATGACATTTCCAGCATCAGTGCTTTTGTAAACGACACTGTTAACAAGGACAGTAAATAAGTCAAGTAAATAAACTGGTGCAGTAAATGTGCAAATTGCATCACTTCAATTCTTAAAACGGACTTGTGTGGACAAAATGGCGGCTCGGCTCAAATCGTTGATTCTGAAAGTGCAGCATGGAGCAGAAGCTCCTTCCTTGTATAGTCGCTCAGTGATGGATGGAGGATGCAGTGTCTACAGCAGCGTCCAGGAGCTTTTTCCACCATATTCGACTCCAGTCTCAGCAGCACCTGAAAAATGAGTCTGGATCATCATCTTTGAGCTTTGATCTGACTCGACAGTAGCTGCGTGGGACTGGAGAGTGATGTGCAAGCCGTGGCTCTGAATGCGCTCTTTTACACAGCGCTGACCAGTGTAGCACAGGACAAGGATTTTACTTACATTTACATTTAAATTTAGCTTTAAAGGACAACAGAACTAATCGTGGAAGGAATTTCTTCCGGAGCAGGCAGAAGTGGGATTAAAAAAAACAGTCTCACATACAGTACATCTCTCTACTTGATGTTTGAATTTCCCTCTGGGATTGGTAAAGTGAGATATCTATCCATACTAGCCTGGGCCCACCCATCCTAAGCGTGACACAACATGAGGCCAGGCAAGTGTTGTCTGTAGTCTGGCCAGGCAAGCTATCTCCAGCTCTTCCAAGCTCCGGAAAAATCGGGAGCCAATCAACTTTCAGCATCTCCAACGGCCCTGGGTAGAGGCGTGTTCAAGGCAGTGACATAGTAGAACTGTGACCGGAAGCCATAGATTGTTTACAGAATCATGCTGTATTGAAAGCATTCAACGGGAAGTTCTCATTGAAAACGGAGCAAAGAGCAGCCCTGGAGGTATTTATTGAAAGGAAGGACGTTTTCGCCTTGCTCCCGACCGGCTTCGGTAAGAGTTTAATCTACCAGTTAGCCCCACTAGTAGCCAAATCAATGGGGTTCAGCGAGAATCCTATCGTCGCGTCACATACATCAGAGGAAAGAGTGATGTGATTGGTTTAAGCTTCGTCACAGCCTTTTCTGGCTTCGACCAGTAGCAAACTGAGGCATTTCAGGGAGGTGGGTCAACCACGGGCTCTGGGAAACGGTTGGGCTGAATATCTTGGCCAGACCAATAGCTCGAAGAGCTTTGAAGTCGCGTTAGCCAGACTACATCCATACATCTATCTAACATCCAGTGGCTAAGATACAATTATGATATTACTGCAGCATTCCTTTGCACAAATGATCAGTGCCATGGAATGAAACAGAGGAAATTGTGTTACATGTTTAGGCCAGGAGCGCGCTTGGCCTTGAAGCAGTGGTCGAGTAGTACATTTTCAAATGATGGGTATTGTCGGATGGATTCAGCCCATCTATCCATTATCTGTAGCCACTTATCCTGTTCTACAGGGTTGCAGGCAAGCTGGAGCCTATCCCAGCTGACTACGGGCGAAAGGCGGGGTCAAGGATGCGTTATCCTAATGGGCTTCATGGGCAGCTGCCCAGGGCCTCGGCCACTAGGGGGCCTCGGAGGTAGCGAGATCGGAAAATATGAAACGATATTTTCATAAGTTTTGATCATATTGATAACATTTTTGATGCATTTCGCCACCCGTAAGGAAGCCCACCTTGTCCCGTCACATAAATCACCCGTCATTGTCAATATGATCACTGTCCACCATGTCTTCACACGCTACTCCAGCTTGAGTTCAATGATTTAATTAATGACTTCGCTTTCCAGAAAAGTAGGAAAGTGCCCTTGTAAGTTGACCCATGGCTGTCAAACTGAATGCGCAAAGCTGTGTGCCACTGCTGTTTGGGACATTACGTGTGTGAAAGGATGAAATGTTTCACATAGCCTAACATTTTGAGATTTATTTCTGAGAAGCAAGATATTTTTCTTTCTTTGTTATCGCTCTTTGTTTTCACAAGTTAAAAGTCGCCTGGATTCCAAAATGAAAACGAACGGTTATATACCAAATGAATGTTCTTGTTCTGAATACTAAAGAAACTGTTGTAGGCCTCGGTTATGTTCTTGACATGTTGTTCATTGACTCACTCATTCAAAGGCTTCTTGAGGCTAAACTTTAGTTAACCAGACTTGTTAACCGTGATGTCTGATGGATTTTTTCACCATGCAATTGCCTATTTCACCATTGCTTTTTCTCGATTAAATAGGTGTTGATGGATATAAAGTTTTATCGTTCAATAGTATTTCTAATTGTGCCACTGTCATTATTTAAGTTTCTGTGTCTAGTTAGACAGGCACGTCTGAGGGGGTGAATTTGCTGAGCGCAGTTGACAACAGGCGGGGGTGGGGCCTCGGGGGGGGGTGTCCGCCCAGGGCCTCGGCAAGGGTTAACGCGGCCCTGGGCGGGGTACACCCTGGACAAGTTGCCAGGTCATCACAGGGCTGACACATAGACACAGACAACCATTCACACTCACATTCACACCTACGGTCAATTTAGAGTCACCAGTTAACCTAACCTGCATGTCTTTGGACTGTGGGGGAAACCGGAGCACCCGGAGGAAACCCACGCGGACACAGGGAGAACATGCAAACTCCACACAGAAAGGCCCTCGCTGGCCACAGGGCTCAAACCCAGAACCTTCTTGCTGTGAGGCGACAGCGCTAACCACTACACCACCGTGCTGCCAGATTCAGCTCATGCATTTGAAAATTACACATAACACACTGGAGAAAAAGAGCAGACATCGTCCTTAGCTTTGATCACCTTGTGATATACAAATGACATGTAAAAGAGATGCAAATCTCAGATTCTTGCAGTGTTAGCTTTAATTATCTCCAGGCGTTGTTTGGGCGTGTTTAGTGCTTCAAAAAGGAGGAAGAATTGAAGGGTGATTTTAGGAGGGTGGAGGTTTGTGATGGACTCTATAATCAAAGAGAGAGAGAGAGATGTAAAAAGTAAGAGTAGGCATTGTGCACACACACACACACACACACACACACACACTGTCAAACACTTAAAATCAACTACTCAGACAGACAGACAGACAGACATAGATAGATAGATAGATAGATAGATAGATAGATAGATAGATAGATAGATAGAGACAAATAGTTGCTGCTCTCACAAAACTAATTCTGTCTTCAATAAGGCAATTAATTTTCTGTTATTCTAACATGAATTCCTCTTTCCCCCCTTTTTAAGACTCACACCTGTTAGCACAAGAGTGTAGGAGTGTGTGTAGGCTGGGACAGTTCTGTACACACACACACACACACGTACACACACACACACCCCAGTAGCTCTGCCTATATATGGCCAATAGGAGTGTAAGCAAGTCTCAGGGTGTGTTTGTGTAGTGTGTGTGTGTGTGTGTGTGTGTGTGTGTGTGTGTGTGTAATGTAACATGAAAGTCAAGCTGTCAGAGAAACTGATCTGAGGGAAGTGGAAACCTCAGGATGAAGAGAAGGCGTGACAGAACAGAAGGAGGTTTATATCCAGTTGGTCTCCACTGTCAGCACCTCCACATAAACTCCACCAGCAGGTTCATACTTACCGTACAGGGTTTTTTGTTTTGTTTTGTTTTTTTGTTTTACTTTAGAAAGTTTATCACGTGGGCGGCACGGTGGTGTAGTGGTTAGCGCTGTCGCCTCACAGCAAGAAGGTCCGGGTTCGAGCCCCGTGGCCGGCGAGGGCCTTTCTGTGTGGAGTTTGCATGTTCTCCCCGTGTCCGCGTGGGTTTCCTCCGGGTGCTCCGGTTTCCCCCACAGTCCAAAGACATGCAGGTTAGGTTAACTGGTGGCTCTAAATTGAGCGTAGGTGTGAATGTGAGTGTGAATGGTTGTCTGTGTCTATGTGTCAGCCCTGTGATGACCTGGCGACTTGTCCAGGGTGTACCCCGCCTTTCGCCCGTAGTCAGCTGGGATAGGCTCCAGCTTGCCTGCGACCCTGTAGAACAGGATAAAGCGGCTAGAGATAATGAGATGAGATGAGTTTATCATGTGGCCAGTTATATATTTTGATATTATTCCACAGAGCTGACGGAATTCCTGATTGGTCCAAAGGTGTTGATTTACTTCTCAACACCATTTGTGTTAGTTTTAATTCAGATCACAGGTTTATATGTATGCATCGTTCTAATGTTGTTGTTTCTATAGTAACAGCTCATTCACTAGCAATTCTGTGCCAGACACTCCACACAATCAAAGCCTAATATTAAAAAGCTTTTTTTTTTAAATTAAAGATGTTTATTTAACATTTATGGAAGGAATCTTGGGTGCCAGTGGTAGGTCAGTAAATTTTCAGCCAAGACATTAGGACATCGCACTTTCCAGTTTCTCAATGACATGACAACCTGCTTTTCAGTCTTAATAACAAGAAAGAGAAACATGAGGTTGATGAGTCAACAGCTGTTTACACTTATTATATAACTGATAGGCGTTCCGTTAAAACATTAATTGTTGTTATAAATGATGGACAAATAATAGTGCTGTTGTAACTCGTAATTCCCAACCTCGGACCAGGAGAAAAAGGAGATAAAGCTCCTTCAACTTGGAATTTCTGCTCGGGATGGAATCTTCAACTTCAAATTCCTTCAAGTTCATCAAGTGACGCCAAATCAACATGGCTGCACACAGCATTGACTTTAAACAAAGTAGCACCACTTACCTAGGGTTTGTGTTTGTATTTGTCTTAGCTTTAGATCAATCAGTACTTTTGCAATTGCAGTATTTTGGGGACGTGGCTTTGGAGGGAACGCTGAAAAGACGCACGGTGTTTGTTTGAAGTTTGAATTTTCAGAGCAGCTCAGATACCTTGTAACTGGCTACACCTGTGTCCCCCAAATGTGTTTTTTTTTCACACTGTCAGTGTTTATTTTCCATACAAATCCAATGAAGTTCAGCGTTGATGTTGCTCAATGTCACAAAAATGCCCCACTGCTCTCCGGGCACTTTCAGTTCAAAATGGTTCAAAAATTTTGGAACACCACCAAGCTCGTCATTGTCACTTCTCTCTCACCGACCAATCAAAGTCAAGCAGACTTTTAATATCAACACTGTCAACAACGGCAGAGCAGAAACTGATCCTGGCTCTCACCGACAACCCAGTTATTTACAAGCTAACACTCAAGGGTTTCCATGATCAATATTTGAAATCGCCTTCCTAAAGTAAAACGAGACTTCACAACCAAGGAATGCGGAAGTACTAGAAGATGTGTTTTGTAACCTAGCAACAAGAAGCACTTGAGAGAAGCACTCTCGAAGCTCTGTGAAAATGAGGTTGTAGACGCTGCCAGCACAAAAAAAAAAAAAAAAACGCATCTGTTGGACACATCTTCAGTCCTCGTGCTTGCTAACAAAACCTGCTGAGTGATTGAGAAACTAGCTCCCCATACTACTACTAGTAACGAGAACCATTTTAGGGATTGAGCCGCTCATCAAAGGTACAGTATTGGACGGAGAGGACAGCAGAAGTGTTTCTGTCCTGGCGAAAGGAATCAGCCTTAAATGGTCACAAACTCTCAGTTGTCAACACAACACACACTGCATATAAACACAGTGTAAGGTATTCTCTCCCACTCTGACATTAGTGACGGTTGAAGCTTGTACCATGCTTGTTTGCCAAGTATGTCATTTCTGTTGGATGCTGTGTGTACAAACGTAAAGTGTACTCCACTCACAATTTTCCTGAGGTTTTAGAGTGCGTCACTTAGCCCCTCTCTCTCTCTCTCTCTCTCTCTCTCTCTCTCTAATCCCACAGCGCTGTCGAACTCTCGATTCTGATCGGTTACAAACCATTGATTCATTTTCTATAAAAGTCCCTAACAGTAGTACCCGCTGTATTTCAACTCGCATGTTTATAATAGTGCACTAGTTCTAATACATTATGGTTTCTATAGTAACAGCTCGTTCACAGGGCCTTGTTTATGTGTGTAATCGTTGATATGGTGAAGTTTTTTTTTTTTGTGAGGAGATTTTTACTTAACATTTTTGGAAGAAGACTCCAGTGTCAATGCTTAGAAACAGTCAAAGGTAAGGCTCTTGCTTTAAGTTTTCTGACACAAGCAGGGGCGCCGCCAGAAATTTTGGGCCCCATGAAAGATTAGAATTTTGGGCCCCCCAACTTTGCCCACCCTCGTCACAATTGCACTATTGTCATTATTTGACTTTTGATAGCCCATGGACCTTGAGTTTGTGACTTTGTTATTACATTTTATGTATTAACCTACCAGGGACGAGATGAAAACTGGTCAGTGACTAATTCTGGTGCATTTACAATCACAAATGAAAATTCAAGATTTTGCCACATGCCTTCTTGTGCTAGGACAATTGGTAGTGAAATGTGTGATGTGACTGCTAATAAATCATAGAAAAAGTTTTCTACCCAGCATCAAAATACCTATGGAAATCCCATGGATTGTTATGTGTTCGGTAGAAACCTGTGTGTACTGTTCTGCAAAAAGGGAATATGTTCAAAGCAAAGTGTGTCTAGACAGAAATTTGAGCGTAAGCAGAGCTACCCATAAAAGACATGAAACATCTTATTATAAATTTATTTCAAAGTGACACGGAGTGACATTTCAATTTGATCAATTACGTACGTATTTCTTCATATGTTGTAACCTCTATCCCTCTTTTATGTGTGCTGCGCTTTCTCCAGCTCCTCAATTTGAAACCAATGGTTTAGAACGTGTGAACATTCCACACACGTAACCATGTCAAACACTTGACTGGTGTCCGTTATTAGCAACGCTTTAATCTAGCAAACTGTATATGGCGCTCGCTCATTAAAAACTTCAATCCTAAAGCATTTATGGGTTGTATTGCTGCTTACCTCCTTCTCCAAAGGGGGGTTCAGTGGTTTGGTAGGGCGGAGGTCCCCCTGAGGCTGAATCTGTGCATATTTAGGGCACCCCATTAGTTATGAAACTGGTTATTAGCACTAGTTATTAGCACCAGCATAACGTAATATTTCATCTTGTTTATCACACAAGTCAGTTCAGTTATTAAAATGGAAAAAATGTCACTGTACAAACTGTAAAAGTGTTCTCTTGATAGGCTAATCCAACCACGTTCATACTGTTCATTTACCATTCGCTAATATTTTGAACACACGTTAGCGATAGCTACCTTTCTTTGGGAAAAACTGAGTGACCAGTTGCCTGCCTCTCCGGTCCCTCTCAGCTTTCAGCTGCCTTTCTTTACGTTTTTGACAGCCACTCTTCATATTTAGCGATCATAGACTGTACGCACTCCACTGCTGGCTGGCTGGCTGCTGCACCGCGACACAGCAGCAAGTAGCGTCGCACTGATCAGCACACAGATTTAACGCACCGCGCTTCTACCAGAACTGGACCGTACCATTTCGCAAAAGGGGGAGGGTTAAATGACAATATGTTGAAGAACTCAAGAAATAGACAACCTTGTTCAATTAGCTCATTTTACCAGATGGTGGAATATTGCATTGTTGTTATTTCAAAAGTCTTATTAAAATCATTAAAAGCATATTATCAGCCCCTTAAAGGGCCCCATGGCAGTGCTGGGCCCCTAGAATTGTTCTAACCTTTCCCCCCCTGGCGGCACCCATGGACACAAGCACGGAAGGCTATACGGGTTCTCTTTAACTTGACAAGCTGCACTTTTTCGTCTTATTAACTTGGAAAGAGAGAAAGAAAAGAGGCTGCTGAAGGAACGACTGTTTGATAGCTGTTATATTGCAACTGATAAGAGGAACTCACGTGGTTTGTGGAAACTTAAATAAGTGAATAAAATGAACAAACTTTAATTCTTTAACATAAATCACTTTGAAATAATTATTCTTTTTTTTTTGCGGTCCAGTTTCCATCAAATCCTGCGCTCTGATTGGCTAGTGAGCGGGTCCGTATCCTACAATATGGACCCCGGTTACGGACCTCTGGCGACTCGCTTGTTCACAACAACAACAAACATCGTAGCAATTTTTGTCAACATTTATTTTCGCATTTCTCAGGAGAATAGCATTAATTTTACAGCATGGATAGCGATAACGACAGTGTTCACAGCGAAAGCGAGTTTTACTACCCTGAGGAAGAAGAAATAAAAGAAAACATTTCAGGAGAAAGCTAAAACCTCTAACTTGCTAACACCGAGCAAAAACATGGCTGAATCCTGAATAACTCAATTTTGTATAAATAGGGGACTACATAGGCGGCAAAATGTAGTTTTTTTCCTGCCATGGAAGTGCACTTGTATGCCGAGGAGGAAGCCATTTGCATTACAGCCGTGAATGAGGATTCAAAATGGCGGCTCGGCTCAGTTTTCCCTTTCGGGCGCTCTCGTTTTCTGTTAGAATTTGGTAAAGAAAAAAATAAATATATTATTTACCAGCTTAAGGTCGGTCCGTATGGTGAAATACCGTGACCTCGGCCTTGAATACTGACCTCGGCCCAGAGGGCCTCGCTCAGTACTTTCAAGGCCGAGGTCACGGTATTTCACGATACGGGCCTCCCAGCTGGTAAATAACATATATATATATATATATATATATATATATATATATATATATATATATATATATATAGGCAAATTGCTCTGGCATTATTATGTTCACGTAACACACACCGTCCCATTTTATTCCTTACTTAAAGTAGTGCAGAGCTGAGAGATTTCAGATAGGACATGACTTTATTTTAGAGGGTGTGTGTGTGTGTGTGTGTGTGTGTGTGTGTGTGTTGCTTGTTGATTGACTTCTTATATCTGCAATGAACACTTTTGGTCCGATATTTGGAAACAGTGTTTTCATACTATTGTGTATGTAACTGATATTTGATTGAAGCTTTTTTCCATACTCATGAAATATTCATTCATATTCGTATTTTTCATATTTATATTCATTTAGGTCTTTTCATATTCAAATTCAGATACAGTTGTGTGCTTTATATGTTTGTCTGTATTGAACAACTGCCCTTAGACATCCATCACGTCTGGTTTTTCATTCTTTCCTCGGTACATAACAGATTTCTTGTCTGTGATCATTTACAGAAGCATCAGAAAAAAAAATCCAGCATTTTTAATGTTATTTCTGTCTTGTTTAATTGGTAACTAATGCATGATTACCACAGGCAGCTATTCTTCCCTGTCAGGTCAGGTTAAGTTTATTTTTATAGCGCTTTTAACAATAGACATTGTCGCAAAGCAGCTTTACAAAATTTTAGTGACTTCAAACATGAACTAATTTTATCTGTAGTATATCCCCAATGAGCACGCCTGTGGCGACGGTGGCAAGGAAAAACTCCCTCAGACGACATGAGGAAGAAACCTCGAGAGGAACCAGACTCAAAAGAGAACCCATCCTCATCTGGGTGATAACAGATAGCGTGATTATAACATTTTTAACCGTTTTAACATGAAGTCAGTTTCGTTGATGCTATAAACTCTTCATTGATGGAAACTTGAGTGCAAAACTGTTCATGACAACTGCAGTCCTAAAGTTAGCAAGTCAACTGAAGTCCTCAGCCATAAAAGTATTACTGTAAGAGTCCAGAGCGTCTTCCAAGTGCGACTTTTGACTGTCCGTATGGGGGCCGTCCTCCACAGGAGCGATGTACTGCCGTTATAGTTGTTGAATTCTCACAATAAATGGTGTATGTGAAACCTGGATTTTTATAAACCACCTTAATGAATTTTTGCATTTTCAGATTTATTTCTAACTGTCGCAAAAAACCTTTGGGACAAGTAACCAGAATTACTTTTTACTTCAGCGTTGGAAAGTTGAAAGTGCTTTAGTAATATCCATCCATCCATTATCTGTAGCTGCTTATCCTGTCCTACAGGGTCGCAGACGAGCTGGAGCCTATCCCAGCTGACTATGGGTGAGAGGCGGGGTACACCCTGGACAAGTCGCCAGGTCATCGCAGGGCTGACACAGAGACAAACAACCATTCACACTCACATTCACACCTACGGTCAATTTAGAGCCACCAACTGGCCTAACCTGCATGTCTTTGGACTGTGGGGGAAACCGGAGCACCCGGAGGAAACCCACGGGGAGAACATGCAAACTCCACACAGAAAGGCCCTCACTGGCCACTGGGCTCGAATCCAGGACCTTCTTGCTGTGAGGCGACAGCGCTAACCACTACACCACCGTGCCGCCCCTTTAGTAATATTAATTCCTTTATTATTTTATTTACATAGCAGTTGTTGGTTTGAATTCATATTACAATGTATAGTTGCGTGCTTTATGCATTTGTTATCTCTATTGAACAACTGCCCTTAGACATCCATCACATCTGGAATAAAGAGATTTTTTCTTTCCATAGTACGTAATAAATGTCTTGTCCATGACCATCTACAAAAGCACCAGATACTGTGGATATGGAGAACTCCTTTTAAGTAGATAATTTCTTTAATTGGGGGGGGTGTTTTTTTGTTTTGTTTTTTTAATTTATTAGTACCAAATCCACCAGTGTGTTGGTTATTGTCTCGTCTCTGTCACCAGACTTGGATGAGAATTGCAGAGAATTTTATGGGCACACAAATCTTAAGTCCATCACAGTACTAAGTAAATATAACCAAATATGCAGCTGAGGGTCTGATGTTGCTTAGTGACAAGAACCTCAGTAAAGTTTTCCTTGGTGCTGGAGCAGGGCCAGCCCTCCAGCTTATTGATGGCATGACTGAGAGAGAGAGCTGTAGCTCAGGGTTTTATTCCACAGTAGATGCTTGAGGACCAGAGGAGATTTTTCATAGATCTTAGAAATATTGAAGGAAGTTCCCCCTTTTTGTGTGTCTACACTGCAGGAACTGAGAACTATCATAGTTTTTAGAATGCCATTTTGAGGCACTGTTTAGCTCCTACTTCAGGGTTGGTACTCTCCCAGCACAGGAGGAACCATGAGTGACGTAAGTGTACATTGATTGATTGGTCGAACATGAGCCAATACAGCACCAGCAACCACCATTTTTTACCTGTGTAAAATGTTAGTCATGTAAACAACAGCTCTTAGTGTTAAAAACAAAATGGACAAATGGACCAACGTTGAAGTCCAGGCTTTATTGTGCATATATGCAACGGAGGAAATACAGCGTGATTTTGACGCATCGAAGCGAAATATAAAAAGATTTGCAAGTATTTCCTGAAAACATCACACTAGCAAGCCAGCTTTCATCACTTCAGCGTTCCTACTGGTGGTGTGAATGGCTTGTAATGGACTAAGAAGGGATTGTAGTCGATTGGGAGGAGCTTGTAGAAGATGGGGAGGAGGTTGTAGCGGATTGGGAGGGGCTTGTAGAAGATGGGGAGGAGGTTGTAGCAGATTGGGGGGGCTTGCAGAAGATCGGGAGGGGGTTGTAGCAGATTAGGAGGAGGTTGTAGTCGATTGGGAGGAGCTTGTAGAAGATGGGGAGGAGGTTGTAGCAGATTGGGGGGGCTTGCAGAAGATGGGGGGGTTGTAGCAGATTGGGGGGGCTTGTAGAAGATGGGGAGGGGGTTGTAGCAGATTGGGAGGCTTGCAGAAGATGGGGAGGGGGTTGTAGCAGATTGGGGGGCTTGTAGAAGATGGGGAGGGGGTTGTAGCAGATTGGGAGGGGCTTGTAGAAGATGGGGAGGGGGTTGTAGAAGATGGGGAGGGGGTTGTAGAAGATGAGAAGGGGGTTGTAGAAGATGGGGAGGGGCTTGTAGCAGATTGGGGGGCTTGCAGAAGATCGGGAGGGGGTTGTAGCAGATTGGGAGGGGCGTGTGGCAGATTAGGAGGGGGTTGTAGAAGATGGGGAGGGGTTGTAGCAGATTGGGAAGGGCTTGTAGAAGATGGGGAGGGGGTTGTAGCAGATTGGGAGGGGCTTGTAGAAGATGGAGAGGGAGTTGTAGCAGATTGGGAGGGACTTGTAGAAGATGGGGAGGGGCTTGTAGAAGATGAGAAGGGGGTTGTAGCAGATTGGGAGGGGCTTGTGGCAGATTAGGAGGGGCTTGTAGAAGATGAGAAGGGGGTTCTAGCGGATTGTGAGGGGCTTGTGGCAGATCAGGAGGGGCTTGTAGAAGATGAGAAGAGGGTTGTAGCAGATTAGGAAGGGCTTGTAGAAGATTGGGAGGGGCATGTAGCAGATTGGGAGGGGCTTGTGGCAGATTAAGAGGGGTTTACAGAAGATGGGGAGGGGGTTGTTGTATATGGGAAGGGGTTTGTAGCAGATGGGGAGGAGCTTTTAAAGCAGATAGCTGTTGTATGCAGACAACTGCCTCAAATTCAGAACTGCAATTGCTAAGAAAATATAAGATGTCACTCTACAGAATTCTGTATTGATTTTTTTTTGCACTTTTTAAACACCAGCACAAACAAATATTTACATTTTGAGAATTCCTTACTTATAAAAACACTTTAAAGTATTTCTGTGTTAGATCATAGCGTATGATTTACAATTATAGTAGATGTGGAAAGCTGAGTATCTAATTTTCAAAGTGCAGGCCCTTTCATTTCTGTGCGTGTGTGTGTGTGTGTGTCCGTCCATTAATTGACCTTCTGTCTTCTTGTTGCTCCTTTTCTTTAGTACACTGGTCATCACGCTGACTCAGAGCCAACTCTGTGTGTGTGTGTGTGTGTGTGTGTGTGTGTGTGTGTGTGTGTGTGTGTGTGTGTGAGAGAGAGACTCACTTGTTTGCCAGAAGGCACAATGAGCAGTCAGTATGGCACCAGACACTTTCACCCTCTGATGAGTCTGTGCCATTGTTTAAGCTGTGCTATTTTATTCTCTGAAGCTCTTCTGAGTCTTTGCTCTCCTATACTCGCCTAAACGTGTTCAGATTTATTCTCTACTTTGCTGCAGAGTTGAAAGTCAAGTGATGTCTACAGTTGTGTTAAAAGGACAACAGTAAATTAAGAGCACCTGCAACACAGCAATTATGGTACTGTTTGTATGAGATTTTGTTTATGGACACACACACACACACACACACACACACACACACACACACACACACAGGCAACACTGGAACGAACAAGTGTGATGATGCATGAGTTACATTCTTGAGGCCACAGTATATTACAGACCGCATGTGCAAATATAAAAAGAATGTCTTAAAGAGACTAATAACTCTAAATAAGTACAAAAATTCAACATTAGTATGATATACACTCGGGCTTCACAACCGATCTAATCATGATCATGAACCAAATATGGACATAGATCAAAAATAGCTAATAGCTTGTATTTTGTGAGCAGCAAGCTAGCCAGCTAACATCATGAGTGATCATTTACGATGTACTGACTTCGTCAGTGTCTATAACAAATAGTAACTAATGTGTGTGTGTGTGTGTGGTTTTGGAGTGAAAGTAAACATAGTATTAAGTAGTGATATTCAGTTTACCTTTTCTGTGTTTTTTTTTTCCAAATCAGACGTCAGAAACTCTGAGTTATTAGCTTTATTCGAACAGAGCATTAGTAAACCTCAGCAAATTTAGCTTAATACTAGATATTGCCGGGCGGCACGGTGGTGTAGTGGTTAGCGCTGTCACCTCACAGCAAGAAGGTCCGGGTTCGAGCCCCGTGGCCGGCGAGGGCCTTTCTGTGCGGAGTTTGCATGTTCTCCCCGTGTCCGTGTGGGTTTCCTCCGGACGCTCCGGTTTCCCCCACAGTCCAAAGACATGCAGGTTAGGTTAACTGGTGACTCTAAATTGATCGTAGGTGTGAATGTGAGTGTGAATGGTTGTCTGTGTCTATGTATCAGCCCTGTGATGACCTGGCGACTTGTCCAGGGTGTACCCCGCCTTTCGCCCGTAGTCAGCTGGGATAGGCTCCAGCTTGCCTGCGACCCTGTAGAACAGGATAAAGCGGCTAGAGATAATGAGATGAGACTAGATATTGCCCGTGAACCTGATTTCCTCTGAATGCCTCAGTGGAGAGTTGCTTGAACATGTGATATATATGTTTTCACTGTGTTCTGTCAAAATAACGTAAATCGTTCCCCCCGTAAATCCTCAGTGATGTGGACTCGGTCGTAGCGGAAGTCTCTGGCGAGGAGCCAGAGTCCCGTACAATCAAAACTCTGGCCAGTTGGGGAGCGGATTCCCCGCTGAGGCTGCGCGCAGTGTGTTAGTATGAGAATGTAGCCTATGGGAAATAAATAGCGTGTTGGATTAGCACTAATCCCATGTTTTGGAAAATTGAAAACGTTGTCTTGGGCCCCTCTGGGGTGTCACCAGTCCATGTGCAAAGTATGGAGTATGTGCGTCCAGCCGTGTCGATTTGCATCAGTGAACAGGCAGAGAGACAGACAGCCTTCCTTTAATAGTATAGATATCTGATTTTATTGGCTCTGGTTACATCAATATTAAAGGGGAACTGAAGGCAATTTTTTTTATTATCAAAATTATATTTATCTCATTTTATAAAATGTACGAATGCATTTCTGACAGCTATTGTGTCACTGCTATAGCAAGTTATGTGTGTTTTGAAATATGCTATGGAATATATCGGTCCATATGTCAAAGCAATGGGCGTAAACGAGATTCGTTGAGACCTGTGCGAGACATCGTAGGATGGAAGTAAAACGTACAGCGGAAATCAAAGTGACCAACATCTGCCACCGTTGTCAAAAGACGCGCGCGCCCTCCTTCGAATGCTGATGTAATCAAGCTGGAAGTTTTCCCTGTGTCCGAAATCGCTCCCTACTCACTATATAGTGGGGACGCCATTTTGTAGTGCTGTCTGAAACCTTAGTGAGGATTATGTGGGAAATGCGCTCAGTATAATATGTATTTATCACAAAAATACATGCATGTATTTATTATTTTGAAAACCAACCAGCTGCCTGATCTGGCACGTTTTAATTGAGCAACAGCAGTGGCGTAAATACCGGCGCGACGGACTCGTCCTTATCCTGTCGTCTTTCCAACTCTTCTCTACTCCACATTGGTTCGAAGTCGTATGGAATAATCTCCATGTCACGTACGCGAGGGAGGCGGATGTATGTGCAGAAGCATACAGTTTAATAAAGTGCAGAATATACAGTGAGACAATATATACACAGGCAAACAATCCAAAACGGCAGGCTAGATCAAAAACGAGAATACAGGCAAAAGGGTCGCTCGAGGCGCAAACAGTACATCAAAGGCTAAGCGAGGACAAGAACGAGAAACAGACACAAGGATCGTGAAACAAGAAGTCAAGACAACGGGTAGAAAGGCTCGGTAGTGCCTACCGTAATACTTCGCAATGCAAATGCATCAGCACAGTCCTTAAATAGGCCAACACATAGTGTCTTAATTGAGCTCAGGTGCGCCTTGTTCACGGCACGCGTGCTGGGGTCCACTTGGCACGCGCGCAGCCCAAGGCGCTTCTTCAGGTGCACGCACCACAGCGCATAGGACTGACACTCCATCACTGATGAAGCTGGCAAATCTTGAAATTAATCTAAATTGGAATGATATGGCGATGTGTAAATCGTTTTCAAAAAGGCGGCGCTGACACTTCACGCTTGAAGTCTCGCACAAGTCTCGTGAAGATCACGCGGATAAGCGACGCCTATTGTGGACCGTACATTCAACATGGCTAAAAACCGAAAAGGCTGATAATTGTAAAATAACATGCCAATACGAATCACGATATAAGGTTACTAAAACCGAAAACGTAATTGAATAACACGCTAATTAAGAAATAAAGCAAGTTTAAAAATGACTTCAGTTCCCCTTTAATTAGAATAATCATGATTCTTGTATAGCCGAGCTCTATACAGCTCTCTCTTACCTGAGAAAGCTAAATTTGGCATTGCCATTTCAAGACAAAAGAAGTTAGAGAACAGCTCTGGCCTGAGTTTCCCAAAAGCATCGCAGCACAAAGATCATCGTTAGCGCGAGCATCACAATGAACGCTCTCTCTCCTTGTTAAGATGCTCTTAGCGTTAAGAGGCTTTTGGGAAACCCACTATTGGTCAGCAGTTAGTACCATTATTTATTTCTTTGGTGAAAACCAAATAGTTTTGGTTAACTTTGGCTACGTTTACACTAGACCGTATCTGTCTCGTTTTCTTCGCGGATGCACTGTCCGTTTACATTAACCCCCCTGAAAAAGCGGGGAAACGGGAATCCGCCAGCGTCCACGTATTCAATCTAGATCGTATCAGCTCCGGTGCTGTGTAAACATTGAGAATACGCGAATACGCTGTGCTGAGCTCTAGCTGGCGTCTCATTGGACAACGTCACTGTGACATCCACCTTCCTGATTCGCTGGCGTTGGTCATGTGACGCGACTGCTGAAAAACGGCGCAGACTTCCGTCTTGTATCACCTTTCATTAAAGAGTATAAAAGTATGAAAATACTGCAAATACTGATGCAAATACTGCCCATTGTGTAGTTATGATTGTCTTTAGGCTTGCCATCCTTCCACTTGCAAGTAATAAGTGATATGCGCTGGGATCTCTCACACAGCGGCTCAGTCCCGAATCGTGGCTTGTTCACTTCACTCGCGCGCTCTGTGAGCTGCGCAGGGCCGGAGTGCGCACCCTCCAGAGGGCACTCGCTGTTCAGGGCGGAGTGATTTGGAGCGCAGGATGCCTGCGGAGCCGAGCGTATCCGTGTATTGGTGTTGCTGTGTGCACGGCTAACGGTTTTAGTGTAAACGCGAATCGTTTTAAGAACGTTAATCTGATGATCCGCTGATTCGACGTAATGTAAACGTAGCCTTTCAAGCAACCAAGCTATTTTAGTGACTAATATGACCGGATGGGGTCACTTATGACCCTGCTATATTCAGTACATGAATCTGTATACCTAGTTATTTTCTCTTGGTTTTACATACATATATCATTTCCTGGGCGGCACGGTGGTGTAGTGGTTAGCGCTGTCGCCTCACAGCAAGAAGGTCCGGGTTCGAGCCCCGTGTCCGGCGAGGGCCTTTCTGTACGGAGTTTGCATGTTCTCCCCGTGTCCACGTGGGTTTCCTCTGGGTGCTCTGGTTTCCCCCACAGTCCAAAGACATGCAGGTTAGGTTAACTGGTGACTCTAAATTGACCGTAGGTGTGAATGTGAGTGTGAATGGTTGTCTGTGTCTATGTGTCAGCCCTGTGATGACCTGGCGACTTGTCCAGGGTGTACCCCGCCTTTCGCCCGTAGTCAGCTGGGATAGGCTCCAGCTTGCCTGCGACCCTGTAGAACGGGATAAAGCGGCTAGAGATAATGAGATGAGATATCATTTCCTGTGTTCAAGACAGATACGATAAAAATATATAAATGTAGATAGGTATGGTTTACAACAAATTTTGACGCAGAAAGAAGGTAAAGAGACACTGCATAAGAAGAATATAACGTAATCTAGACGGCCTTTGTTATGTCTTACTGGAACATTTACTTAATTCAACAACACTGACTAAAAATGTATCATGAAAAGAAAAGTATGAGCAAAAACATCCATTGCAGTGTTGATGGGATCATTGTAACATCAAAACTAGTGACTAACTAATATGCTAAATCAAGCTATCATGCTATTTCTAGCAGATATGCTAATAATGAATCATTTCCATCAGTTGAGCTCTTTTCATCATCACTTTCAGCCTCAAGTATCCGTATCAATGCTTCTGTGGCGGTAAATCTAGCTATTCTTGGTCTCCTTGCCATGCATGGTTCACGGCAACAAAAGATAAGTAGTTGGTAAAAGCAAAATTTGATAAGGAATTACTGCAAGAAATCCTATGCTTCTTTCCGGGGCACAATTTTTCATTACTTTTGCCATACCATTCGGCCAATCCCTGCAAAAGCCCTATGACCAATTGTAGGACAAGTTAACTGACAAATTCGTGGTAGGAAATATTTTTCGGATCAAAATGTATAAAACCTGGACACAAAATTATATGCCCGAGATCATAAATGACCCCACTCAGTCGCTTAAATTTAGATTTTATAAGGAAATGAAGAAAGTTGATAGCCTAGTAAACTAGACCCACCCGCCTAGTGGCCAAAAATATTTTTGCCTAGCGAGTGGGTCTAGCCTCGCACCATATCAACAAAAACACCCCGGGCATCAAATCGTGCCCGCCAATCACAACGCAAGGTTTTTGTTTGGATTCTTTGGGCGGGCTTTTGCAGAAGTGACGACAAAGCTGCGCGACGCTGGAGAAAGCACAGCAGGAAAGATGGCTACGAGCTAGTGAACAGCGCGCGTTTGACTCCGCTTTGGAATCAGTTTTAGAAGAATTAGACTTGGAGTTTTCGTTGAAACATGAGCAGGAAGAGGCTCTCCGCTCATTCCTTTTCAAGAAGGACGTTTTCGCTGTTTTGCCGACCGGCTATGGCAAAAGTCTGATCTACCAGCTAGCTCCGCTCGTAGCCAAAAGGATGGGGCTAGTTTGTGCAGTACGAAGAATTAATAAACAGCTTTGAAACATTACTTTTTGATTGTTTCTTATTTTCCCGTTATTTTAAATTTAAGGGAAATTATTTCACCAAACACCACTAAATAAAAACTCTCAAAAACAGTTTAAGCAAACCCTTGAAAAACACTTGGGAAAAAAAATGAGTGTATGTGGTACAGACTCCAAACTTGTGGTCATTATCTCCAAACTTGTTAATATCTAGAACCTGTTTATTAATTAATACGCATTTTGAAAAATTATTTATTTCAAGGTCTCCCCCACTGCTTTCTGTCGCTCTGACTACGTCACAGTCACTGTTGCGCTGATTGGTCAGAGCGTTGGCCTATACGCACAGAGACAGTTTGAAAGACAGCGGTTTGTTCCTCCCACCCCCTTCGGAAATGTCTACGGATCGAGGCCAGACTAAATATTCACATTTAGTCTGGCTTGCCAGGCTAGAAAGTTGAGAAAGTTAGAATGGTGTTATAACGAGCTGATTTGTAAGCTTGCTTACACGAGCCAGGAGTTGCTTTTTGATAATGTGTGGCAGTGAATAAGTGTAAACAGTGCACTGTAATAGGGTAGTCACACTAGAGGCGGAACGAGCCGGAATGCCGTCGGAATGAAATTTCTTCGTATATTCCAGGATATTCGAAGTGCATTCTAAAAATTCTGACTGCATTCTAAGTGCATTCCAAACATTCGGGCCCGTTCTTGTGGCCAGCCCGAATGTTTTGCTCATGCTCAAAACATTCGAGGTGCATTCGAAGAGGAGAAATATCGAACGGCATTCGAAGTGTATTCTAACCGCATTCTGACTGCATTCTAAATATTCTTACGGCATTCCAACAGCATTCGAAACATTCTGATCGCGTTCGAGAGAAAAATCGAAATGGCAAGCCACTTCAAATCCTGCCAGAATGTCCCGAATGTGCCTCGAATGAGCCGGAATGCCTTCGGAATGAAAATTCTTCGTATATTCCGGGATATTCGAAGTGCATTCTAAGTATTCGAGCTGCATTCTCTTTGAATTCTTAGACGTTCGAAACATATTCGGCGGCTATTCCGGGAGCGTTCTGACTGCAGTTGAGGTGAATTCGTGCAGCACTCGAGGCACCTTCCGACCAGACTTCGGGTGGTATTCGGGCAGCAATCGAACCGCACTCGTACGGCATTCGAAGCGCATTCTTAATATTCTTACTGCGTTCTAACAGCATTTGAGGTATTCCTACTGTGTTCCAACTACATTTGAACTGCATTTGAAAGCTAATACACCTGGAATGTTCAAGAATCATTCGAGGCAGGTTCGAAGCGCATTCTAAGTATTCGAATGGCATTCTTACAAAGCTGTAAGAATGTTGGTCAGTTTGAAATTCCCGCCCGAATGTGACATGAATTTTGAAAAATTTTTCATTCCGGCTGGTTCTGCTTGATTTCTGCTAATTCCGAATAAGTGTGCCGGGGGCCTTAATGAATTGTAGTATGAAGTAAATAAATGTTTTCTGGTTAACCCCTTCAATGCCCTTGGACGAGTCACGTACATCATGAAATCTTTTACCGCTGGGCCTTATGACGTACGCTACTCATCATAAACACCTCATTTTATGTACCTTACATGGCACATTACTTTTACTTCACAGTGGCACATATGAATTACAGTCAATGCCTAAAACATTCTTCCGTCGTAAAGCACAGCGGTAAGAACATTTCATGACGTACGTGACTCATCCAAGGCAGCGTTTCTCAACCTTTTTTCAGTCACGGCACCCTTCAGAAGTATGCAAATTCTCAAGGCACCCCCATATAAAATATACGCAGTCACGCTGACCATACGCTGACCCCGGCAGTGACATTGTGACATGGAAAAGGGGGCCCTGAGACACGTTTTGATGATGCATGAGACCGTGATGATCTGCATTAGTGTAACTATCGTTTTTTGGAATTTTAATTCATTTTATTTATTTCAATGTTAGAATATATCATTTTTTGACGGCACCCCTAACAAAGCCAGACGGCACCCCAGGGTGCCGTGGCACCCCGGTTGAGAAAGGCTGGTCCAAGGGCATTGAAGGGGTTAAAAAAATGTTGCTCCCTGATAAAGATGATTGGTATTGACATCAGTAATCAGAACAGCAGATTCCTGACAAGAAATCTGTTCAGATTAATCGAATCCTTCTTCCTCTTTTATCTCATGAGGGGTGTTCACACGGCACATATTTGCATCGATGCTGCACCGATGTATTTTGTTGCGATATATCTTACACCGGTGTAAATTTTGTGGAGCGTTCACACGTCACAAACCTGCTTACTAGAGAGAAGCGTGTTAGCACCGGTGCAGCCCCACTTGCGTTCACACGGCAGTTTTTGCGACCGTGCTATACGATAGTAATAATGCGGAAATGAAATATGCGCATGCGTGAAAATGTACTTCCTTTTCCCGGTTGTCATGGCATCACCAAGCGCCGGGAAAACAACGTGGATGAAGACACCAGTGTTGCCAGATACTGCTGACGTTTTCCAGCTCAAAATATGTTCAAATCCGCCAAAATGCACTTAAAACCGCCCAATCTGGCAACACTGGAAGACACGTAGTTCTGTTGTTGTTGATATTCGCCATTTTGGAAGCGCAAAATACCAGGATGCAAATTATGCAATGCCCGTATGTAATCAACTCTCCTCACGCGTACCGAGTCTACCCCTGTAGCGTTCAGACGGCCCATTTTATATCGGTGCTGCCCCGCAAACTAGCATTTACTCCGGAGTAAATTTCTTAAACCACCTCCCGAGCAGGGTTAGATTTGCACCGGTTTAAGCAGCTTTCAGGGGCTACACTGGTATAACTTTGTAACGTGTGAACGCTCTACCGGGGCAGCCCCGGTGCTACACCGGAGTAAAAGTTGCCGTGTGAACACCCCTATGGAGAGGAAAGTGAGCCCTTCAGCGCCCATCCTCTTCGCAAGAGATCAAACCCAGAGGAGCGAGTACAAGCTCTATAGCTTAAACAGGCTTATTTTCTGGAGCTGTGCAAACAAAAACTGCAGCTGTCTAATGCCAGCATTTGTAGTCGTAGTCAGCCATCTCACTTGTTCTGCTTGATCAGATTCCTTCAATCAGACATTGTGATTAAATCCTTAGTATCTGATGTAGTGTAAGATCCCCAGTTTTCCCTCTTTCTCCCTATAAACGCAGTGTCTGATGTTGAAACGAAGCATGTCAAATGAAAGTAAAAATAAAGTCTCTTCGTAAGGTTTTGGGCCAACACGAGCCATCAGAACAGCTTCAGTGCACCTGAGCAAAGATTGCAGGCGTGAAAAGGAAATTCCCTCAGTTGGTGTTTAGATGATGGTGGTGTGGTGGAAAGCTCTGTCTAATCCTATATATTGGTTCAAAATCCCCCAGTAGGTGTTCTTTTGGGTTGAGATGTCGTAAATATGAAGATAGCATATTATTTCCATCCTCGTCAATAGCTCGAGTGACTCCTCGCACCCTGCACATGGATGCGTTATAGTGAACTCAGTAAAGAACCATGTTGTTGGCTCAGCCTTTGGCTGAAGCCTGTAGAGGCACCTGTCTGTATGTGTATGTTTAGCCAAGTTCGAGCGTGTTGAAGAATATAATTGGCGTGCCAGCCTCAGGTAGCGATTCCAGAGTCGCGGTGTGGCGCCACTGCGTAGTGATTATGTGAGTGTTATGTGACATAGCCTCAGCTTGTGATGTAATCCTCTGTGGCCAGGTGGTCTAGAGTGCCGTCCAGGAATAGAGCAGATTTTGCAACGTCAGCTTGAATCCTGGCATCGACATATTTTTGACCGGGCTATTTTTTCTATTTGTGTACCATAGCTTCTATCTCCCAATCCAACAAAGGCTGAGCTCAGACCTGCACAGGTCTCTACTTTTAATGGTTTAAAATGACATATTATAGGGTACTTTCATATGTCGTTAATGTTTTCAAAGCCAGACTTAAGACGCATCTTTTTAGGCTCGCTTTTAATCTATAGCTGCTGTTTATTAGCCTTTTTAATTAGTTATTGAATTATTATTTACTAGTTTGTGATTGTAAAGCACTTAGAGCATATTTGTATAGGCGCTATATAAACTGTATATTATTACATATTATGGCGGCACGGTGGTGTAGTGGTTAGCGCTGTCGCCTCACAGCAAGAAGGTCCGGGTTCGAGCCCCGCGGCCGGCGAGGGCCTTTCTGTGTGGAGTTTGCATGTTCTCCCCGTGTCCGCGTGGGTTTCCTCCGGGTGCTCCGGTTTCCCCCACAGTCCAAAGACATGCAGGTTAGGTTAACTGGTGACTCTAAATTGATCGTAGGTGTGAATGTGAGTGTGAATGGTTGTCTGTGTCTATGTGTCAGCCCTGTGATGATCTGGCGACTTGTCCAGGGTGTACCCCGCCTTTCGCCCGTAGTCAGCTAGGATAGGCTCCAGCTTGCCTGCGACCCTGTAGAACAGGATAAAGCGGCTAGAGATAATGAGATGAGATGAGATGAGATGAGTGGGCACGGTGGTGTAGTGGTTAGCACTGTCGCCTCACAGCAAGAAGGTCAGGGTTCGAGCCCCGTGGCCAGCGAGGGCCTTTCTGTGTGGAGTTTGCATGTTCTCCCCGTGTCCGCATGGGTTTCCTCCGGGTGCTCCGGTTTCCCCCACAGTCCAAAGACATGCAGGTTAGGTTAACTGGTGACTCTAAATTGACTGTGAGTGTGAATGGTTGTTTGTCTCTATGTGTCAGCCCTGCGATAACCTGGCGACTTGTCCAGGGTGTACCCCGCCTCTCGCCCATAGTCAGCTGGGATAGACTCCAGCTTGCCTGCAACCCTGTAGAACAGGATAAAGTGGCTACAGAGAATGGATGATTTTCGAGTGGAGTTATGTCATTGTTTCTAGCAGGTTTACACTGGGCTAGAAACCTTTTCAGACTTGCATTCGTCAATTTATGTTATATTATTTTTATTATTCACAAAATTGTTTTCGCATTTCATAACCAGTTAAATATTTTTGTGGACCCTGACTTTGTGCCATAAATAGGCTCATGAGAGCGTATTTAATTGAATTTGACTGTAAACGATTTCAGCACAAAAGGATGATTTGTAATGAAATGAGAAAATACCAAGCTTCTCCGAGTTAACACAAGGCAGGAAACTGTAATTAATCTTGATGGAGGAACACACTGGCGCCAGGGTCGAAGCCATGCTGCGTTATTGCTGCTGGTATTTTGGTATAATGGTATTGCATGCAGCATTATTGTAAAGCAGTCGTGCTAATAAAGCCTGTCTATATGGAGCCAAATGAACTGATGAGAACACATACAGCCTGGATAGTACCGTAGGTTACGCTTATGTTGACTAGTTTTGATGGCTGTGTGTTTTTTGGTAAAAGTATCCGCACTAGATGGTTCTTGATACTGATATAGGCAGCTGTGTTTATGCCAGTGTGAATTCCTGCCATATTTTCCTGCGTTGCCCAGGCCTTGTTGGCACAAATCCAACTCCTGTCCCCTGTAACCTCTGTCAGACAGAGAGGAGTGGGCTTACGAGATCTGGATTTGTGTATACGAAAACCTGAGTGGGAATGCCAAATGGAAATATTAGACGTTGTAACATGTGGCGCAAGTGAAAAGTTTAGCATGTAGACGAAGAGAAGATGTAATACAGTTCCAGTCTCACTATTGCTCGGGTTGATTGATAGTCTTTTGATTGCCATGTCTTTTTTGCTGGTTAGAAAAGATTCGTATGACTGTAGTGGATGTAAATATGCAGTGATTTGCTTTTTTGTGACTAAATATTTAGAAGGGAATGTATCTAGAAATGTGCCGAGCGCAGCACCGTGGTGTAGTGTGGAGGGAGGGTTTCCACCTCACAGCTCCAGGGTTCCTAGATCGAGTCTGATCCTGAGTCTGTGTGGACTTATGCAAGTACTGGACTCACCATGTCCACTTGGGTTTCCTCTGGGTATTCTGGAAGGTGGACTGGCTATGCAAAATTTCTCTTCGGGAATGACTGTGTGAATGTGCGTACATGGTGCCGTGTAATGAATGAATGAATATAGTTTTAAAAAAAGGCTTATTTTCATCCCAGCAAGCCTCAGTGTAACACTTTCAAGAAGTATACGGCAGATTCTACCATAACAGAGGCCAGTTAAGTCCCATCTCCTTAAATTGCTGAAATGATTATTTTGATCATTCTGTTAAGTTTTTCTAGTAGCATTTGGGGTCTTGGACATTCACAGTAAATTTTAGGACAGTAGTCCTGGTAACTAATTAATAAAAGCCTGACATGACAGACATGCTAAATGACAACAGAAACACATCGGTTTCTATCATCAAAACCTGACAGACAAACTAACGTCTACCATCATATTCTGACAGACACTCTAGATGACAATAGCAACAAAACTGTTTCTTACATTATTAATCTGACAAATTTAGTAATAATATTAAATACCTCATCACTAGAACCAAATAATAAAATAAAATATTGAAATAAAAAAGATAAAATTTATTTTCAAAATTGAAATATCAACAATAATTGTCAGAACAGTGACGATAGACACGACTGTGTCACTTTCGCGGGGAAATAACACATTGAAATGGCCTGTCGGCTGAAAGGGTCGCAAGCGGCTCTGATTTATCTCAACTTGCGATAGTTTTCCTCCAGAAAAAATGTAAATATGAATGCACAAATATATTCTCAATGTTTCTATCGTCAAAAATTTCTATCGTCAGGATAGCTGACTGAAAATCTTACCTTGATTTATTTGATGAAATCTAGCTGTCAGAACTCCAAGTCTTGCCCGGAAGTAAATGTCTGCTGTCACAAAAATCATGCGCAGTAGAATTTCCTCTCTGCGTCAGTCAACATGTGCGTGGTGAGGGCTTGAATTTTGCTATCGTCAGGTGCATTTGACTGACAGACTGACGATAGCATTTTTTAAAAATAACTGTGGGCTTCTCTCGTGAACGAAATAGTTTTTTCGCTGTTAATCTATTTCAACTCTATCTGTTGACACCCAAAAATTATAAAGCCTGCTTCCACACGATAACTACCAAAGATCCATAATGGCCGAGTCTATCGTCAGGTCATCTGACAGAAATTCACTGACGATAGCAACAGGGATAATGAAAGGGATTTTTAAAATGGGAGTTATGTCTGTCAGATATGTCAAAGAAATAGAACTTTATTCTTTAGAAATCTTTTATTGATATACTCAGTGTATTTTTAAATGACGTGCTGTTTTAGAAGAGCAAATACCATATTTTCAATCTTGAAAATATTACCTCACTGAAAAAAGGACAAGAAAAATTTCTTATTTTGTGGGCAAGTGGTTAATGGATCCAGTTACGGTAGAATCTGCCATACACTATTTATTCATAGAGTCACTGATTTTGACCAAAATCTCTCATGCCGCCTTAATCGCACACTTTATAATACAGATGAACGTTCTGTGGTGGGTTTCCCAAAAGCCTCTTAAAGGAAATATCTCGCAAATAAACAAATTGAGCTAAAAGTCAGTCCTTATGTCTGTCCTTTATAATAAAAAAAAGCTGCATGTTGAATTTGTTCTTCACGATATAACCACTAATGAAAATAGACGAGACTATTTTTTGTCAGGGAGGCCGCCATAACTCCATCGTGCATGATGTCATTTTCCGCGAGCACAGTGGAGGTGTACAAGTGCATGCTATATGAGACTATCGTATAATATTATGGTCTAGTGTCAAAAGTCCTTCCCGCACCATTCCTGGCGTATTTGGCAGCACCAATTTCCATTTCATAGCCCTCGGCTTCTCACTTGTATTACATAGCTAGGATTACGGTGGGGGGCTAGTCCTTTGGTAACCATGAGAGTTTGGCTCCCCACTCGCATCTGTATTGCAGCATGCCTTTGTTAGGACTGGGACTGTTTTGGCCTCTAGAGGCCGCTGTTATTTCCTTTTCGTGTCATGTTTGTTTTGGCCTCTAGAGGCTGCCACTGTTCCTGTGTTTTGTGTTTGTGTTAATTGCCTGTTTAGTCCTGATTATTTTCACCTGTGTTCAATTTAGCTTGTGTATTTATACCTCCTGAGTTCAGTCCTCTTGTCACGGAGTCTTTGTGCTGTTATGTTTATAATGACAGGCGTACTAACACCTTCTGCACGCTTCGGCAGCCCATTGATACGGAGCTCAGATATCAATGCACTGCCGAAGCGCGCAGAAGGTGTTAGTACGCCTGTCATTATAGTGCGGACTTTCCATAGCATAGAAAATCGTTACGTTTCAATTTGTGTAACTGAACTTGTTTCATGTCACTGGTCATATAAACCTATGTAAACAGGAAAAACGTGGAAGAGTTTGGTCGCATCTAACTACAGCCCCAAAAAATACCATTGGCCATACTGAGCCTAGCTACATTGCTAACAGGAGTGACAGCGCGTCTGACTGACTGGGAGGTCGCGCAAAGCTCGGATAGGTACGGAGCAGCTCGTCTCAATTCAGAGAAGAACATATTTCATTATGGAAGTACAGTGGACTGTTCCTTTAACACTAAGAGCGTCTTAACTAGGAGAAAGAGCATTCATTGTCTACCATTTAACGATGATCTTTGTGCTGCGATGCTTTTGGGAAACTCAGGTCTGACTGGTGCTGCTCATGAACACACTACACCTTTCTTCTGTTTTAATTTCTGGCACTAATGCATGTGTAAGTGACTCATTTCCTTTCAGGTGTATTTTTCAATTCAGTTTCTCATCCTGAAAGGTTCAGCCTTTGGCACACAGACAAGAAGTCACAATGTACAACACAGCTGGATGAGGTTTGCTTAGTAGGAAAAAGTTCATGATCTCTGGCGTGATTTAGACTGAACTCGTAGTGAAAGTGGCATGATTTACAGCAAGTACAGAATCAATTCAGTTAACAGAAGACAATTTGTAACAAAGTCTGCCGAAACAAATACGTCTGTACTTAAAGTCAGGAAATTTCCAGATACTTAGCTGGCAAACACTTTTATCTAAAGCCTCGAGGTGACAGAGAATAAAATGCAATCATCTAAAGTTCACCAAATCAAAGCTACCAGCTCACCGTAGCTGCCACTCTCTTATATTCATCTTAAATCAACCAGTCTCCATTTTCTAAGATGCATGCTTTCTGTCAGATGAATCTCTTCCTGCTACCTCAGTTGCAATGCTCTTGTCCTAAATGAATTACAGTGGTGCTTGAAAGTTTGTGAACCCTTTAGAATTTTCTGTATTTCTGCATAAATATGACCTAAACATTATCAGATTTTCACACAAAGTTCTAAAAGTAGATAAAAAGAACCCAGTTAAACAAATGAGACAAAAATATTATACTTGGTCATTTATTTATTGAGGAAAATGATCAAATATCACATATCTGTGAGTAGCAAAAGTATGTGAACCTCTAGGATTAGCAGTTAATTTGAAGGTGAAATTAGAGTCAGGTGTTTTCAATCAATGGGATGACAATCAGGTGTGACTGGGCACCCTGTTTTATTTAAAGAGCAGGGATCTATCAAAGTCTGATCTTCACAACACAGGTTTGTGGAAGTGTATCATGGCACGAACAAAGGAGATTTCTGAGGACCTCAGAAAAAGCGTTGTTGATGCTCGTCAGGCTGGAAAACGTTACAAAACCATCTCGAAAGAGTTTGGACTCCACCAATCCACAGTCAGACAGATTGTGTACACATGGAAGAAATTCAAGGCCATTGTTACCCTCCCCAGGAGTGGTCAACCAACAAAGATCACTCCAAGAGCAAGGCATGTAATAGTCGGCGAGGTCACAAAGGACCCCAGGGTAACTTCTAAGCAACTGAAGGCCTCTCTCACATTGGCTAATGTTCATGATTCCACCATCAGGAGAACACTGAACAACAATGGTGTGCATGGCAGGGTTGCAAGGAGAAAGCCACTGCTCTCCAAAAAGAACATTGCTGCTCGTCTGCAGTTTGCTAAAGATCACGTAGACAAGCCAGAAGGCTATTGGAAAAATGTTTTGTGGATGGATGAGACCAAAGTAGAACTTTTTGGTTTAAATGAGAAGCGTTATGGTTGGAGAAAGGAAAACAGTGCATTCCAGCATAAGAACCTTATCCCATCTGTGAAACATGGTGGTGGTAGTATCATGGTTTTGGCCTGTTTTGCTGCATCTGGGCCAGGACGGCTTGCCATCATTGATGGAACAATGAATTGTGAATTATACCAGCGAATTCTAAAGGAAAATGTCAGGACATCTGTCCATGAACTGAATCTCAAGAGAAGGTGGGTCATGCAGCAAGACAACGACCCTAAGCACACAAGTCGTTCTACCAAAGAATGGTTAAAGAAGAATAAAGTTAATGTTTTGGAATGGCCAAGTCAAAGTCCTGACCTTAATCCAATCAAAATGTTGTGGAAGGACCTGAAGCGAGCAGTTCATGTGAGGAAACCCACCAACATCCCAGAGTTGAAGCTGTTCTGTACGGAGGAATGGGCTAAAATCCCTCCAAGCCGGTGTGCAGGACTGATCAACAGTTACTGGAAACGTTTAGTTGCAGTTATTGCTGCACAAGGGGGTCACACCAGATACTGAAAGCAAAGGTTCGCATACTTTTACCACTCACAGATATGTAATATTGGATCATTTTCCTCAATAAATAAATGACTAAGTATAATATTTTTGTCTCATTTGTTTAACTGGGTTCTCTTTATCTACTTTTAGGACTTGTGTGAAAATCTGATGATGTTTTAGGTCATATTTATGCAGAAATACAGAAAATTCTAAAGGGTTCACAGACTTTCAAGCACCACTGTATCATTGCCTTTAAATTTCTCTGTTGTTGTTCTCTTTCTAAGATATTTTGCATTTTTTAATTCCTCATTAAAGTGACTGTATTTTTGAAAACACACCCACTCAGGATCATGACATGCACATGTGTGCACACATATGGGAGTGTGTAATTTGATCTGAAAATCTAGGAATGTGAAAACCTTGTTTGTTTGTTTTTTAGCTTTCCCTTTTTAACTTTTACTTGTTTTATGTGGCGTGTAGAACTCTGCAACCTAATACCTCAGTAATCGTACTGTTAATCAGCCTGTTTTAAAATTCTTTTTATCAGCACGTTAAGGGTGGCATGTCTGGAGTCTGGCAGATGTTCATGTATAGATTGGGTGTGACAGATTGAAGAGGAGCTGAGTGGTCCAGGCTGAATAAGGCCCTGGGAAATCAGCCATATGCAATGTGTCATATTTAAGGCTCATGTTCCAGCCATCAGGTCAATAAGGTCAGCTAAAGGGGCAAAGGTTAAAGGGTTTGACCTGTGAATCGAGCAAAGGAAATGATATTGACAGACATTACAGTGCCTCGCGTAAGCATTCACCCTCCTTGAACTTTATACATCTTATAATGTTACAACCTGGAGCTGAAATGGTCCTCACTGTAATTTTTAATTTAAGCTGGTTGAAATAATATGTCTAAGATTTAAAGATATAAAATATTTTTCATTAGCACAAAGGTTAATTAAAAAGCAGACAGTTGTTGGTTGCATAAGAATCGGGGGGTGTCAATACTTATTAGAATTAACTTTGGCTACAATTACAGCTGCAGGTCCTCTGGGATATGTCTCTATCATCGTTGCACATCTGGATGCTGATATTTTGGCCCAGGTCAAGGTGGGGCTGAATATTTATGCAAAGCATTTCAAAACTCATAAATGCAAATACGATGAAATGTAATATCCTTGGATAAAGTAACTTTGAATTTCATGCTCACACTCACAATCTGTGTTTCCAACCTTTCAAAATCCAAAAGTTCTGGAGTCGTTTCAGATTTTCTGCTTGATCTTGATTCCCCACAATATATCCCTTTAGGATGCATCCCCCCCCAGCTTCTCTCACAGACGAAATCTGTTATTGCATGAGGTAAAAACAACATGGGATAGATAACACATTTTCATTCCCGCTCAGTCTTCCATAATGGAAAAGAAATGAACATTGTGGATTCCCACTTGACTGTGTTTAACAGAATGCTACAGCGCACGAATCTCTGCGAAACGTATGAACCATGCGAGACTGGATATGACGTGTAATTCACGAGGCAGAAAATCCATTGTTGTGAAAAGCCCGAGCTGGGACATGACCCAGTTAGCAACGTTGCACCAGTCAAGCTGCATCACATCTTCCTGTTTCTGGACATTTGTTTTGTTCACACAAATGCTTTTTCCCATTTTTGCTTCTACAGTATCTGCCGATGTTTTCTTTGCTTGCTGTTTCGATTTTGCTGCTGGTTGCTTTACACTGAGGCAATATGAGTAGTTCAGTCGCTATATCACTACACCATCAATTACATCACACCCAGCAATGTCACAACTGGTCACAACACGTCTCATCTCATCTCATTATCTCTAGCCGCTTTATCCTGTTCTACAGGGTCGCAGGCGAGCCGGAGCCTATCCCAGCTGACTACGGGCGAAAGGCGGGGTACACCCTGGACAAGTCGCCAGGTCATCACAGGGCCGACACATAGACACAGACAACCATTCACACTCACATTCACACCTACGGTCAATTTAGAGTCACCAGTTAATCTAACCTGCATGTCTTTGGACTGTGGGGGAAACCGGAGCACCCAGAGGAAACCCACGCGGACACGGGGAGAACATGCAAACTCCACACAGAAGGGCCTTCGCTGACCACGGGGCTCGAACCCGGACCTTCTTGCTGTGAGGCGACAGCGCTAACCGCTACACCACCGTGCCGCCGGTCACAACACGTAAATATGATCATTCCGATTCCCACTGAACCCGTGGCAAAAGATTTCTGTAAATCAATGAATGTTTCGACTTTGCCGTTTTGCTCCCGTTCCCACAGGACACCATTACTGCACGATCGTGAAAAATATACTGTTTGTAGTGGGAATGGGGTCTCTCCCTCTCCCCTTCTCCCTCTCTCCTTTTCTTTTTCTGTGCGTTTAATTGGTAAAGAGGGAGTGTGTACCAAACATTCTTTGTCACAAGCATTCAGTGCACTCTTGGCTGTTTTGGGTGTGTTGAGAATGGTGTGTGTGGTCAGTGAAGATGGAATGGGAGTGCGTGGTCAGTGTTAAGTCAAAAAAAAAATAACACGTCCACAATCTTGATATCGAGCTTTGTGTGGCAAAGTGCTTTATCAACAGGGACAAAGAGAATAATGAAAGACAATGAGAGAGGAAAAGGGAACGATAAGAATAAGGAGCATGTGACTCTGGCCTGCCCTCTTGCACACATGCACGCACACACAGATACAGAATTTCACGTACACTGGTACTGAAATCTGCCGTTGCACTGACTCACCAGCCCCATGTCGAAGAAATAGCACCAGCCGACTAGCACTCGATTGCCTCCTTTCACCCCACGTCTTTTATGAACACGTGTGTGTGTGTGTGTGTGTGTGTGTGTGAGAGAGAGAGAGAGAGAGAGAGAGAGAGAGAACAAATAAATAGCCATACCAGAAGATGGCAGCATCCATAATCAAAATAAAAAACTAAAGCCAAATTAAAAAAAATAAATAAACTGCTGTACTACTTATGATGTCCCACATAATGGCGTCCAGTTATTTCTCATGTGAGCGTCCTAAAACCATCCTTATATTAGAAGCACACTTCGTAGTGACTGTGCACTTTTTGACCATATAGCACACAGTTATAGAAGAGAAATTATTTCTAATTCAATGTCGCCCAGATGAGGATGGGTTCCCTGTGGAGTCTGGTTCCTCTGAAGGTTTCTTCCTCATGTTGTCTCAGGGAGTTTTTCCTCACCACTATCACCTCTGGCTTGCTCATTAGGGATACATTTATATCTGGAATTTATATATTTCTATAAAGCTGCTTTGACAATGTCCATTGTTAAAAGTGCAATACAAATAAAACTTAATTGAATTAAATGGAATTGGTTCAGGGCAGCACGGTGGTGTAGTGGTTAGCAGTGTCGCCTCACAGCAAGAAGGTTCTGGGTTCGAGCCCAGTGGCTGATGAGGGCCTTTCTGTGCGGAGTTTGCATGTTCTCCCCGTGTCCGCGTGGGTTTCCTCCGGGTGCTCCGGTTTCCCCCACAGTCCAAAGACATGCAGGTTAGGTTAACTGGTGGCTCTAAATTAACCGTGAGCGTGAATGGTTGTCTGTGTCTATGTGTCAGCCCTGTGATGACCTGGCGACTTGTCCAGGGTGTACCCCGCCTCTCGCCCATAGTCAGCTGGGATAGGCTCCAGCTTGCCTGCGACCCTGTAGAACAGGATAAAGCGGCTACAGATAATGGATGGATGGAATTAGTTCATTTTAAATGCTCCACTGAGTGACTCGATGTGGAGTGAAGTCAATGTTTCTGAGTAAAGTCAAGTTTCACTGGGCTCTTTTCTCCGAATTGCAGACTCATCAACTTCTGCACCCAAGACTGATTATAACTATCTCCTCCTCTCCCGTCCATTCTCTGAACTATGACTAAAGAGTAAAATTCATAGCCTGTGCATTCCTTCCTCTCTTTCTTCCCTGCTGAATCTCAGGCTCATGCAGCTGCCGTGTGCCTCACCCTACAGTACGGATTATGGCTCTTTCCATCTAGGGATTCAAAGGCATGAGCAATTTGAACTGGGGTGCTTACTTGCTGCTGTCACTCTTACATTTTTACTTTTTTACAACCTTTCTCTTTTATCTGACATGAACGTTTTCTTGATCCTCGGCTTCTCTTTCTCTACTGTCGACCAATCTTACCTTAAGTACTCCGTGCATGTTTCCTAAGACAGATTGAATGAGCAACAATTAGCCATGACAGCAGTATCTCAACACTTTCTCATCACATGAGGCGTTTTAGATGTTTACAGGGTATTATGTTGTCATAATTTACTTGACGTAGCGTTATATGGCTTCCCAGTGATTAAGCAGCAGCCATAATAGTGAGTTGGAAAAATGATGTTCTGCTAGTCTCCTTGTGACCGACTGATACTGACCACTATAAAATGTTTAAATAGATTTAAACATTCAAATGTTTTACCTATCAATGCCTAAAGAATTTGGATTGGAATGCAGTGTGATGTGTGCAAACAGTATCAGTCAAAAGTTTGGACACACTTTCAAATTCAATGGTTTTTCTTTATTTTTATTAAGTAAAAGACACGTCATGTCTTAAAATAATGATGGATGTCGTTTCTCTTTACTTAGTTGAGCGGCTCTTGACATAATATGGATTACTACAGTTGTAGAATAGGGATATTGACCGTATGTTTATTATTTACTGTTTGACCTCAGACACATTAAAAAGAAAAGAAATTGCACTAATTAACTTCAAGTCTGGCGGCACGGTGGTGTAGTGGTTAGCGCTGTCGCCTCACAGCAAGAAGGTCCTGGGTTCGAGCCCCGGGGCCGGCGAGGGCCTTTCTGTGCGGAGTTTGCATGTTCTCCCCGTGTCCGCGTGGGTTTCCTCCGGGTGCTCCGGTTTCCCCCACAGTCCAAAGACATGCAGGTTAGGTTAACTGGTGACTCTAAATTGACCGTAGGTGTGAATGTGAGTGTGAATGGTTGTCTGTGTCTATGTGTCAGCCCTGTGATGACCTGGCGACTTGTCCAGGGTGTACCCTGCCTTTCGCCCGTAGTCAGCTGGGATAGGCTCCAGCTTGCCTGCGACCCTGTAGAAGGATAAAGCGGCTAGAGATAATGAGATGAGATGAGAACTTCAAGTCTGTGGCCATGGCACTCAGCCGGAAACAGGTGGAGTGCTTGTTCTGGGTCAGGGGGGAGTTGTTACCTAAAGTGGAGGAGTTTAAGTATCTTGGGGTTTTGTTCACGAGTGAGGGTAAGGGGGAGCGGGAGTTGGACAGACGGATCTGGGCAGCGTCAGCAGTGATGCGGACGCTAAACCGGTCTGTTGTGGTAGAGAGAGAGCTGAGCCAAAAGGCAAAGCTCTCAATTTACTGGCCCATCTACGTTCCCACTCTCACCTATGGTCACGAGCTATAGGTAGTGACCGAAAGAATGAGATCGCAGATACAAGCGGTTGATATGAGTTTTCTCCTCAGGGTGGCTGGGCTCTCCCTTAGAGACAGGGTGAGAAGCTTGGTCATTCGGGAGAGACTCAGAGTATAACCGCTGCTCCTCCACATCAAAAGGAGTCAGTTGATGTGGTTCGGGCACCTTGTTAGGATGCCCCCTAGACGCCTCCCAAGGGAGGTTTTCTGGGCATGCCCTACCGGGAGGAGACCCCGGGGCAGACCCAGGACACGCTGGAGAGATTACATCTCTCGGCTGGCCTGGGAACGCCTTGGTATTCCCCCGGAAGAGCTGGTGGAGGTGGCCGGGGAGAGGGAAGTCTGGGCTGCTCTGCTTAGGCTGCTACCCCCGCGACCCAGAGCCGGATAAGTGGTAGAAGATGGATGGATGGAACTTTTGACGAGGCATAGCTGTTAATTGAAAAGCATTCCAGGTGAATACCTCATGAAGCTGGTTAAGATAATGCTAATAGTGTGCAAAGCGTCATCAAGGTAAATGGTGGTTACTTTGAAGAATCTAAAATATGAAACATATTTTGTTTGGTACTTTGGACTGGTACTGTATATGCAAACAGAACATGTGAAGCCAGCCAACCACATCTTTTTGAACCGCTACTCAGACTGCATAATATAGCAGTATAGACCCCTTTCACATGATGTCACCGCGCCGCGAGATTTTGTTAGGCGCCATATTGGAAGACCAAGTACATGCACTCACAATATAAAACAAAGTACGAGCGAGAGTAAAGTGACACGATGGATGATAATTCTGGTTATGTGAGTACATTACAAGCTGCAGAAAGGGCACGGTATGTGGAGAAACTGGCTGTGATTGATGGGTTTGACCCATATGATAAGACTCGTGGCAAGGGAGAATGGAAACATAAGGAGGACCGGACACCAATTCTGCCATCTGTTTGCTACCCAGACATTGTAAACTATTTGTTGTTTACACCCAGTGCCTACACTCAGTGTTCGAACTATGCCGATATTTTCGGGGGGTCCCTTTTTTTCCCTTGGGGGGGTGTGTGCTTGCGCTTGTCTCGGAGCGCGGATCTCCAAACACATGAGAAGCCTTTCTTACGCACATATCACGCGGACTCCACACCTCCACACACGCATCGCGTCTGAAGTCATAACTCATCAGGGGAAATCGTGTCCGCATTGGCATGTTCAAAAAACAACCTCGCGTCAACAATGATACCACACGCAAGAAAAAAAAAAAAACAGTCAGGCTACTCCACAACCAACCTGGCAGCAGCGAGCAAGCCCCAAACCATCCTAAATTATTATTATTATTATTAAATTGTAGAAGTCTGGGAGGCTTGCTCCTCATACAGTTATCAACTTGGGGCCACTTTAGCATGTTTTAAATCTGAATTTCTTGCGTTTGCTTACCTCAAAGTGTCCGCAGATCATGCACAGACTTATCCATTATATCCACAGTTTTTTGCCAAGTCTCACACAGGTTTCTTTCAAGTCTATTGTTCGGCCAATAAATCATAAATAAAACAGCTCAGATTTGTTTGTTTAAGTCGTTTGCCACTCCACTTTATTCTCGTGGGTTCACATACCGCTGCCGTTATTATCCCCTCATCACGAGTTTGTTGGTCTTCCAAAATGGCGCAGGGTCTGTTTACTTCCGGTTTCGGGTGACGTCAGTGAAAGGGGTCTATACAGGGCACAATCAGAGGAAAGTGCTATCTACCCTCTTCCTCATACATGAGTTCATAGACGCCTGTGATTGGCTAGTGTCACTGTGATTGACAGGAGAAAGAGTATGCCATCCGTCCCACAAAGAGCATGGCTAATTTTGCTCTATTGGATTCCCGAACACATATGGGCAAACTGAACTGTTTTCTTCTTGTTTTTTTTTTTCTTTTTATTCTGAGAACTTTCCCTGTTGTGATCACACGGCAAGTCGGTTAATCAGCCTTTGTTTGAGTGAAATTCTTTTTGGAAATCATGAACACTGCATACTCTGGAATAAAGAGGAAAGAGACCATCCGGCTTGTTATCAGTGCACAATTCAAAAGCCAGCATCTGTGATGGTATGGGGCTGTATTAGTGCACATGATATGGGTATCCTGCACATCTGGGAAGGCACCATTAATGCTGAATACCTTTTTTAAAGAAGGTCTGGCTTATTTCAGCACGACAGTGCCAAACCACTTTCTGCACGTATTAAAACTGCATGGCTCCGTAGTAAAAGAGTCCAGGTGCTAAACTGGCCTGCCTGCTGTTCAGACCTGTCTCCCATTGAAAACATTTGGCACATTATGAAATGCAAAATACGACAAAGAAGAACCCGAACTGTGGAGCAACTGAAATTGTTTATCAGGCAAGAATGGGACAACATTTCTCTTTTAAAACTACAGCAATTGGTCTCCTCAGTTCCCAAACGTTTACAGTAAAAGTAGAGGTGATGCAACACAGTGGTAAACATGCCCCTGTCCCAACTTTTTTGAAACATGGTGCTGGCATCAAATTCAAAATGAGCATATATTAAAAAAAAAAAAAAAAAATTTCTCAGTTTCAAAATTTGATATGTTGTCTTTGTACTATTTTTCAGTGAAATATTGGGTTTCCATGATTTGCAAATTATCGCATTCTGTTTTTATTTACAGTTAACACACCTTCTCAACTTTTTTGGAACTGGGGTTGTAAAATATTTACGCACTTTTTCCAAATGTAGGCTACATGTTTGATGATGCTTGGTTCTTTTACTTAATGTTTGATGACATTTAGTTATTTTAGTAGGCAGTATATAGCCACCTTAATGCAGCACGACTCATTTTTGCTACTCTAATCGAGCAGGAAAAGTAGCTTTCCTTTCATTGCTGTCGGCTTCCTTTGAGATAGCTGTGTTAGCATCTCTTTTTTTTTTTTTAATCAAACAATTTATAGAAAATTGAGAAGCAATCTTTTGCGTAAATAATGCTCCGTATATAAATAAAAGGAATTATACTTATCCTTTTAACACAGAGCCCTGATGATGTGAATTATGGCTAATCGCCTGTACTGTTAATCTCCCTTAATCCCTAATGCTGATAATCACCTCGTCTTCTCTGATGTCTCAAAATCAAATTCCTTTACATAACATGTCGTCTTTTTTTTTTTTTCCCCTCAGCCTGTTAAATCCTGTGTAAAGGCAGGTATGTAGTTGAGCTTAAATATTTCTGAATGTGGAAATGTTTGGTCCAGTGTGTGTTTTTATGAATTTATTTGAATCAGTTGTATTAAATTGTAAATATTTCCCCAGGCAGTTTTCTGTATTATTTTGTAGTTTCGTGTTTGCTTAATTTATGAAATGTAGGAACTTCACAAGTGTCTGTGAGCAAATAAACGCAATAATGCTGTGTGCGCGCGCGCATATAAGTATTCGTATTGTTTTCTCAGCAATAACTCCCCATCATAAACCATCTGATGACTGAGTCTCTCCAGTGTGACTGCTCTGCTGCTATTTCCTGTTTACGCCAGGGAAAAGCACCCTTTGAACTTTCCAGCAGGCAATCCCACAGGGCAGCGTGATCAGTCCATATTTTTCTCAGAATCCCACTGATCCCCAGCCATGCAAACAACATGCTCGGCCCACACTGCAGTCAGCAAAGCATATGCTCTCGGTTGTTTTTGATGCAGCCTTTCTCTTTTTCCATGCACGCTTCGTCTGTAGCGTGTGTATTGTGTGTGGGGTGTCGGGGTGAGTTAAGGTGTGAATCTTATCACCTGGGAATCCACAGTAGCTTTGTGCAAATGAGTCAGCGTCTCTTAGGCACGTTCAGTGCACACTGAGGTCTCGGCTGTGCTGGCTAGAGTGAGGCAGTCAGAGAGAGGGACGGATATGCAGTGTGGGAAAATGGAGAGAGAAAAGATATAGGAATAAGAGACGTTTTTGCAATGTGTTCACTGAGAATTCAAGTGCATGTGTGTGTGTGTGAGAGAGAGAGAGAGAGCGACCTCAGTATCCATACCTAATTTGTCACATATTAAAAGAGCTTCTTTATCACATACTGAGAGAGAGAGAGAGAGAGAGAGAGAGAGAGAGAGATCATGTTTTGGAGTTTTCCCTTCTTCCAGCTTTTGTTTACAGATTTTATGCTCTGGATTTACTTGACACTATGAAAAGATTGTTGACATTTGGAGCTGTGAGAATGGAGGCACAAAGGGTGGGACTGACCACGATTTGGAGAGAGATCGAGCCTCCACAATCTCTTAGGACAGAACGGGCATTGTGTGCAAGAAATGGAGAGACACTTAGAGAAAGCGAGCAAGTTTGAGTGGGAGAGGTGTTTAGGCTCGAAAGGCGATGTGATGGCGAAAGCTATGAGACGGTATTTCTTGAAGTGGGGGAAAAAAAACACATGATGAAAGTTTGAGGTTCAAGGCAAAGAGGAAGAAAGCTCTGGGTTGGATTGAAGATGTTTCTCATGCATGCAACAGAGACAGGAGAGGGGTAGCAACCAAGGTCAAGTGTGTGTGGCAATTTACTTATATTTATACTTATTTAAATTTACGATTCATCTTTGCACTATGCACCATATTGCACCAAAAGGGAAATCCTTTCTGTGATGAACAGCTAAAATCCAGATTCATATATCAGTAATATCACTTATCATATATCAGTAATGGGCGGCACGGTGGCGTAGTGGTTAGCGCTGTCGCCTCATAGCAAGAAGGTCCTGGGTTCGAGCCCCGTGGCCGGCGAGGGCCTTTCTGTGCGGAGTTTGCATGTTCTCCCCGTGTCCGCGTGGGTTTCCTCCGGGTGCTCCGGTTTCCCCCACAGTCCAAAGACATGCAGGTTAGGTTAACTGGTGACTCTAAATTGACCGTAGGTGTGAATGTGAGTGTGAATGGTTGTCTGTGTCTATGTGTCAGCCCTGTGATGACCTGGCGACTTGTCCAGGGTGTACCCCGCCTTTCGCCCGTAGTCAGCTGGGATAGGCTCCAGCTTGCCTGCGACCCTGTAGAAGGATAAAGCGGCTAGAGATAATGAATGAATGAATGAATGAATGAATATATCAGTAATATCTGAACACTTATACCGTCATTCTGTGCACACTGTATACTTTATATTTATTTAACTATTCCATACTTGACTTACCTGGATTACTTTGCACTATGCACCTATTTTTGTTGTTGTTTGTTTTGTGTATACGCTTTTTAAAAAAATCTGTTTTGTACTAGGAGAGCTAAGTGAACCGGAGTCAAATTCCTCGTGTGTGTCCACATACCTGGCAATTAAAGTGTTTCTGATTCTGATTCTGATTCTAGGACTTGCATTTACGCTACTGTAAAAAAAAAAAAAAGCCCCCAAAAAACAGAGGAGGGCCTAAACTGGAGCCTTGCCTCCCCTCCCTCCCTTCCTCTTTCCTTCTGCTCCCTCCTTCTCTCTGTGCATAATTGAAGAGTGGCTCAGTGAGAGTGCGAATTAACACTGTACTCTTTAAACAGTAGGAGCTCTGTCAGTTATAAATAGCCAGACGAGGACCAATTCTGACATTTTGGGTGTTTTCCCTCTTGTTATTCTTTCCACCGTTCCCCTCACACACAGCGGGGTTCAACAAGGCTTTTACAGCAACACAGAGCACCCCTGCAGCTCTCGCCTCTGCGGGTAAGTGTGTGTACACAGATATACTCTCCCACACAGCCATCTCTGTGAACGTGTGTGTACGCGTGATAACACACTTCAGAACCATAACAAGTGATGGTGTATGTTATACAGACACTTGATGCATTTCAGAATAATCATGTAAGTTGATCAGTTCTTAAGTTTGTCATTCTATACTGCGTTCTCACCTGGTGCGTTGTTGTTGTTGTTGTCAGGGCAGTTTCGTGTCAATTAATGATTAAGTAGATTTTTCCAATATTATTGCTCTTAAAATTATTAAATAATTGACTTACACATTGTTTCGGGTGTCGTGTATGTGCTGGTGAGCGCTTCAGTGTAAAGTGTGTAGGTGGGTGTGTGGTCGAGTCGTGTTAATAGAGGTGTGGCGCAAGCGCACGTGTGTGTTGGTGATGGTGGTGTAGAACTGGAGGAAGGAAGTGGTTAGAACTAGAAGATGAGATTATCGCGCACACACACACACAGTCATAATCTTACTTTGTATTGTTTTATTAGCTGTAACTGCACTATCACTGTGCGTTTTCTGCATGTGTATGTGCATGTGGTGTTTTCATGTTTCATATGGGTGTGTGAGGGTGTGGGAGTGTGTCTGAGTGGGTGTATGTCTGGGTGTGTGTGTGTTATGTTTAAGAAACAATACTATAAGGAATCCTGTTTTTCCTCCTTAAACCTCGCCTTTCTCTGGAACATAGCCTTTCCTGTTGTATAATCATCATTAAAGTCCGAGCAATAGAGAACTGTGTGTTTGTGTCTCACGTGAACAAGTAACGAGCGGGTTTGCTTGCCGTGTACCATATGTTCACCTGTCGTTTTATGGAAACATTCACCATCCCAGCTACGACTGCTCGTGCAACAGGAATCAGACTTATTTGAGTAGATTCTGTGTGTGAAAACTGTGAAATATATCATTTTACAGTTTGTAATTTATCGTTGTATCTGGTACATTAAATACATTAAATGACATGACACTGTAATAATATGTCATAACATGTCGGTATGTACGCTGATCTGGCTCTATAGCGAACAGCCCAGTGTTGTACTTTCCATATCCATGAGTACACGAGGCTCTGTGTGGACGTCCATGTACGCTCCAGTTTGTTGTAATTTTTTACCCTCCACTACGCTGCAAGGGCACCAAAAGTAAAAGTACTGCGCATGCATCCTCCAAGCGGACAAGAAAGTAGTGTAACTGGGACAGCTACACGTCCGTGGTGTCCACGGCTGTCCATGTGCACGTCCACGAGGAAGTGCAGTACACTACTGAGGCTTTAGTAGTGTAACTATTCCATATTTCCTTATCAGGGTAGACATCATAGCAGTATATAGTCACACCCTGAGTTGGTTGTATATATTTTTCTCTTCCCTCCCTCCATTTTTCAATGTAATAGAGGCTACTCTGGTGTGTATTGGAGCAGCAGTGCGAGAGAGAGAGAGAGCGCGAGAGGAATGTGTTTTTAGACCCAGTGCCAGGACTGGCAACTCAGCCAAGCATTCCTCTGTGATAGATATGGACACGTTTGGATTAAGGCACATTTATTTAATAAGCATGAGATATTGTGTGATACAACACAGCACAACAGAAAGACATTGATATTTTATCATGAATGAAGAGCTGCATAGTTTAATGTACTGGATGCAATTTGATCAACGAAACCAGAGCATGGTTTTGATGTATAAAAAGGAAAATGTAGACTTGTGCATTTAAAAAGTCTATGAAATTTATAGTTAGTGCTATACAATGAGTTGCTATTTTATTAGGTAAAGCTAGCTTCGAGCGCTATTTTCCTTTTTTTTTTTCCAAAATAATCCTACCATATGGTACAACCCCGATTCCAAAAAAGTTGGGACAAAGTACAAATTGTAAATAAAAACGGAATGCAATAATTTACAAATCTCAAAAACTGATATTGTATTCACAATAGAACATAGACAACATATCAAATGTCGAAAGTGAGACATTTTTAAATTTCATGCCAAATATTGGCTCATTTGAAATTTCATGACAGCAACACGTATCAAAAAAGTTGGGACGGGCAATAAGAGGCTGGAAAAGTTAAAGGTACAAAAAAGGAACAGCTGGAGGACCAAATTGCAACTCATTAGGTCAATTGGCAATAGGTCATTAAGATGACTGGGTATAAAAAGAGCATCTTGGAGTGGCAGTGGCTCTCAGAAGTAAAGATGGAAAGAGGATCACCAATCCCCCTAATTCTGCACCGACAAATAGTGGAGCAATATCAGAAAGGAGTTCAACAGTGTAAAATTGCAAAGAGTTTGAACATATCATCATCTACAGTGCATAATATCATCAAAAGATTCAGAGAATCTGGAAGAATCTCTGTGCGTAAGGGTCAAGGCCAGAAAACCATACTGGGTGCCCGTGATCTTCGGGCCCTTAGACGGCACTGCATCACATACAGGCATGCTTCTGTATTGGAAATCACAAAATGGGCTCAGGAATATTTCCAGAGAACATTATCTGTGAACACAATTCACCGTGCCATCCGCCGTTGCCAGCTAAAACTCTATAGTTCAAAGAAGCAGCCGTATCTAAACACGATCCAGAAGCGCAGACGTCTTCTCTGGGCCAAGGCTCATTTAAAATGGACTGTGGCAAAGTGTAAAACTGTTCTGTGGTCAGACGAATCAAAATGTGAAGTTCTTTATGGAAATCAGGGACGCCGTGTCATTCGGACTAAAGAGGAGAAGGACGACCCAAGTTGTCATCAGCGCTCAGTTCAGAAGCCTGCATCTCTGATGGTATGGGGTTGCATTAGTGCGTGTGGCATGGGCAGCTTACACATCTGGAAAGACACCATCAATGCTGAAAGGTATATCCAGGTTCTAGAGCTACATATGCTCCCATCCAGACGACGTCTCTTTCAGGGAAGACCTTGCATTTTCCAACATGACAATGCCAAACCACATACTGCATCAATTACAGCATCATGGCTGCGTAGAAGAAGGGTCCGGGTACTGAACTGGCCAGCCTGCAGTCCAGCTCTTTCACCCATAGAAAACATTTGGCGCATCATAAAACGGAAGATACGACAAAAAAGACCTAAGACAGTTGAGCAACTAGAATCCTACATTAGACAAGAATGGGTTAACATTCCTATCCCTAAACTTGAGCAACTTGTCTCCTCAGTCCCCAGACGTTTACAGACTGTTGTAAAGAGAAAAGGGGATGTCTCACAGTGGGAAACATGGCCTTGTCCCAACTTTTTTGAGATGTGTTGTTGTCATGAAATTTAAAATCACCTAATTTTTCTCTTTAAATGATACATTTTCTCAGTTTAAACATTTGATATGTCATCTATGTTCTATTCTGAATAAAATATGGAATTTTGAAACTTCCACATCATTGCATTTCGTTTTTATTTACAATTTGTACTTTGTCCCAACTTTTTTGGAATCGGGGTTGTATATACAAGTTTACAGTTATTGAGCGTAGGCCATTTCGCTTCAATGTTAGTTCATTTGTATAGCGCTTTCCATATTAGCTGTTGATACAAAAGAGCTTTACAGAAATCCGTATGTAGATTTAGATCCCGAATGAGCAAACCAGAGACGATAGTGGGAAGGAAAAAGTCCCTGATTTGACATGAGGTGGAAACTTTGAGAGGAACCAGACTCCAAAGGGAATCCATCCTCTTCTGGGTGACAGTGGATTATAAATCATTACTGTATACAGGTGTAGGAGTGTAAAGTTAAACAGTAGTGTGTGTGTGTGTGTGTGTGTGTGTGTGTGTGTGTGTGTGTGTGTTGAAAGGATGTTCGGTATGAGCTTGTGAGTACAAGTCCTGGGATAAGCACAGGACAGTCTTTATGAATACAGCAGCAGTTCTTACAGTATGACCAAGCCATGAACTAACAAGGTAAATGGTTCAGTTTTGATTTCATGCAGTCCAAAAAGAGCCGTTTACTCAGTTAGTGCAGTGCATCAGAAATATAAGCTTGTAACAGTGTAGTTTTTTAACTGTGTGTGTGGCATTGACTTGACTTTTTATGTTTCTGTCTTTCCATGTGTGTTTTAGAGAGCCAAATCCAAGATGGCAGCCTGCTCCAGGCTCCAAGGCAGCCATGTTGGTGAAAGTGAGCAGCACTGGCAGGAACCAGCACATCACCCCTGCTAGCCCCCGCCCCCTTCTTCATTTGAGCCCGGCCACCAGCAGCGCCCCCTCTCCTAACCCCACATACCCAAACAGGACTGCCTCCTTTGGCAAGATGGACCCCAAACAGTCCTTTCATCTCCTCAAGAAAGCCGACAGTGGCAGCTTCAGCATGGTGATGCCCAGCTCTGGTGTCCCTTCATCTACAAATGTTATCCATCCTTCTTCCCCTCAGTACGCAGCCACGCCCCCTGTGCCAATCTACGATGAGCCTCCAGCTTCAGATCCACCCATTTATGATGAACCACCAGCTGACATGGAAGTGGAAGGGGCTGACTACTTGACCCACGACTCCTATAGGCCTACGCACAGCATGCCGCGATTGGCTCCACCCCCTAAACTTCTCCAATTCCCCCAAGCCAAGCACAAGCGCCATCCTTCGGCTGGGGAGTACAGTGCAGCTGGGCGCGAATGCATCAAGCACATGGTGAATGTGGACCTCCAGGCAGGAGAGAGCCCAAAAGAGGAGCTTTCCATGGAGAAGAAGCATCCATGGCACAGCCGTCAAAGCAGCCTGGCATCTCAGGAGTATCCACCACCCTCCACTGTCACCTACCAGGACTCGGGCTATTCAACGGGGCCCTCACCTAGTCTGCGCAGGAAGACCCGCAGAAGGGCAGTGCCAGGGCACGGGGCAGGAAGTGGCAGCGAGCTCAATGATAAGCTGATGGCTGAGATGAAGGTGGCTTTAATGAGCTCAGAAGGTTCCCTGAAGGGTACAACGCTGCCTGAACCAGTTTCAGGCTCAGGGGAGGATGTGATGGGCAGCGAGCGGTCACTGTACAGCAGACACGCAGATGCAGCACTGACGTCAACCGAGGGGTTAGCAGGAGGGCAGAAGAGGACATACGAGAAGGTGGACTCACTGGAGAAGAGTGAAGCATCTCACACCAGTCTGTCCTCTCCAGAGCCACCTGCATCACCTTCACAGGTAGGATATTAATGTGTGCACATGCAAGAACAGGCACTCTGCTTTATTTATTGTGCCTACATTTACATGGCTTTTGCCGGATTAGAAATCACTGGGATATTATAATTTCTCTTGCACTTTCTATTGCTGTACTTTTTCTTTCAAAGTAACAGACCACAATACGATCAGTTTGCACTACATTAAGGGAATGTTATTTAAAAAAAATAATAATAATCTTGGGGCGGCATGGTGGTGTAGTGGTTAACGCTGTCGCCTCACAGTAAGAAGGTCCGGGTTTGAGCCCCGTGGCCGGCGAGGGCTTTTCTGTGCGGAGTTTGCATGTTCTCCCCGTGTCCGCGTGGGTTTCCTCCGGGTGCTCCGGTTTCCCCCACAGTCCAAAGACATGCAGGTTAGGTTAACTGGTGACTCTAAATTGACCGTAGGTGTGAATGTGAGTGTGAATGGTTGTCTGTGTCTATGTGTCAGCCCTGTGATGACCTGGCGACTTGTCCAGGGTGTACCCCGCCTTTCGCCCGTAGTCAGCTGGGATAGGCTCCAGCTTGCCTGCGACCCTGTAGAACAGGATAAAGCGGCTAGAGATAATGAGATGAGATAATAATCTCGGTATGGATTGTTGTGTATGTGTTATTACCATGGACACACATTTTGAGACATTTGCCTGTACTGAGAAATGTGTTTCTTGGAAAGTCATTTATAGTAGAAGTCTAAGGGCAATTGGACTTTTATGTGACACACACATTTTCAAAGAACACATTGAATTCTTCAGCCAAAAGTAACTGTAAATGCAGCTCTAAATAGCAAATGATTCATCGTTTCAGAGATTGCACCGTGTTTTTAGGGGGACGAATTTGTGCTCGTGCATTACCAGTGTAGTTCGAAATTGTGGATACCAGAAGGTTATAGTGTAGAAAAGAAACTTTATAAGAGCACATTATTTATTGCGGCAGCACGGTGGTGTAGTGGTTAGCACTGTCACCTCACAGCAAGAAGGTCCTGGGTTCGAGCCCCGGGGCCGGCGAGGGCCTTTCTGTGTGGAGTTTGCATGTTCTCCCCGTGTCTGCATGGGTTTCCTCCGGGTGCTCCGGTTTCCCCCACAGTCCAAAGACATGCAGGTTAGGCTAATCGGTGGCTCTAAATTGATTGTGAGTGTGAATGGTTGTTTGTCTCTATGTGTTAGCCCTGTGATGACCTGGTGACTTGTCCAGGGTGTACCCCGCCTCTCGCCCGTAGTCAGCTGGGATAGGCTCCAGCTTGCCCGCGACCCTGCACAGGATAAGCGGCTACGGATAATGGATGGAATTATTTATTGTATGCCATTCTAAAACATCTTAATTGGTTGTAGACTGGCATTTGTGTTATACAGTTGTGTATTTTAAACATTTATTGACCACCCTAACTCCCCTTAAGCATCCATTATAAGTGACTTTTGAGTAAATGGGTTTTCTGTTCTATTCGCAGTAGAGAAAAAAATCTTATCCCTGGTAATGGTTCCAGTTATAGTGGATAGAGATTACATTGAAAAAATGCTGGAGTATTCATTTAATGTTCATACTTTCACTCCTTCTGTCTATCCTGCCTTTTCTTTTGTGTCAGTCTGGGTCATAGTCACAGTATTTCTCTGTAGGTTTGCTGGAAAATGCAAAACAACAGTCTACATCCGGTCTCCGTGGAAACAATACAGTAGTAAGGGACTAAGAGCTTCCTGTCTCAGAGGGACCAAGTGTTCCATTCCAGAACAAGCGCGCGCGCGCGTGTGTGTGTGTGTGTGTGTGTGTGTGTGTGTGTGTGTGTCCACAAAGATAGGAATATGTGACAGTTTAGGGGACATTTGGCTTTTTCCCCATGAGGAGCACAGGAAAATTGCTTGTTTTTTTGTTTTGTTTCGTTTTTACAAAAACTGCCCCTCTTAATTCAAAAACTAAAAGAGGTTTCGGCTACTGAGGTAAAGGTTTGTGTTAGATTTAGGTGCAACATAGCATTAAAGGAAAAGGCAACTTTTGTACAAAATCACCACAAGGGCAATTCCATGTAAATGTCAACCTCACCATGCAAAAATAAAGCAACATGTAATACATCAAAACCACTCCCAGAGATATCACCTAGGCCTGTATTTTACAGATGTGAATAAGTTGAACCAATTTGTAACCAACCTAATATGTCACTGTCAGTCTTTCTTATAATGTAAAACCCAAGCTAAAATCAACTTTGATCATGTACAATTCTATATTATTCCCACAAGCCACAGAAATGTATGCTAAAATCCACAAAACAGCAAAACAATAGCCATCCTAAATATTATTTAAGAACTTTGATAGTTTTAGCTGATATTTAGAGAGTTTTTCAAAGGGTTATGGTGGTTAAATTGCTGATTTTCTAAACATATGCCATGTCTATTTCAGACGCGTCACATCCATAACGGAATTTCGTCACATCCATAACGCTGACTTTTCCTTCTGAAACTCTGCATGAAATACAAAATATTTTAAACAAAGATTTTTTTAATATTCACCTTGGACCCCTCTATCAAATGGATATCTCCATTTCGACATTAGGTTTACAATTTCACAGAGTTTGATAAAAATGTACAGTCACCCAAGAAAAGTGATACTTTTTCTGTCACATCCATAACGCATCTTTTATTGGCATTTTCTGGCATGCCCTAGATGTACTATGGGAATTGTTCTTGCTCTATCACTTCTCCAGTGTGGTACAGCCTTAAAATATGCAACACCTGTTTAAATACTGGGAGACAATAAAACATGCACTGGGTCATTTGTTGCCATTTTGAGTTCAAGTGTCACGTCCATAACGCTGGAATTGCTCACAAATAGATAGATAAATATATAAAGTAATCGATCATTGAATTTATAGAGAAAGAACAGACCGCATAACAGTATCTTTTAACTTTTAATAATATGGGCTTGCGCTGAGCTCAGCGAAGATGCGTTCCGCCATATTGATCTACTGTGTGACGTCATGCGGCCCACCACTGAAAAGAACTCTTCAGTGCTTCATGGTAATTAGGTAAAAAACCAGTACAATCGCTTCTTCAAAGTTTCACCAAATGGTTTTATTTATGCAACTTAAAGCTCATAATACTGTATAACTTTGGTTGAGTAAAAACACGGAGCAAAAACATGGCTGAATCCTGAATGACTCCTATTTGGATTTGTCCTACCAAGCCTACTGCGCATGCGTGAAGCGGCTCGGCTCGGTTTTCCCTTTCGGGCGCTCTCGTTTTCTGTTAGAATTTAGTAAAGAAAAAAATAAATAAATATTATTTACCAGCTTACCGGGTCCATGAACATAAATCTGACAGCTGACAAGGTCGGGATATAAACGAATCGAATACAAGCCACCCGCCGGGACTCCTAATCACAGTGATCTGCTTGTAAACACTGTTTTCATGGGCCCAGTGACGTCACAGATCAGAGGGAGGCGCATTAACGAAAGATTCTGATTGGTTTATAGTTGCCCACAATCTCAAAATGGCTGCCTCCTCCAACTTCAACTCCTCTGTGTCAATTCATGATTTCAAAGTTAAAAATATTTTTTCATGTTCGATATATAATGGAAATAATTAACGGAATTGATTACGTATATGTTTTTCTCCTATTACACACCTGGTTTTGTACAAAAGTTGCCTTTTCCTTTAACCCCTTGGCTGCCACCCATAATTAATTGTAATGTGCCGGGCATATAGGTCAAAATTGGAATATTTTGATAATCTTTCTCAAACTTGTTCAGAACTTTACATTTTTTAATATTTGTCTAGAAAAATCACAAAAACCACTGTTGTATGTTTTTTTTTTATTGTCAATCTCTTTATTTCACTTCTACATCAGGCTTTATAAAGAGAAATGAAGTGAAGGTGGTGGAGGAAAGGAAAGAAAGAAAGATATAAAACTCACAAATTAAGGCCCGGTCCCACAATACAGATAACTATAACTACAACTGTAAGGATAACTATAAATAAATCGGTCCCCTGCAGTTTATGTGGTTGGTGGTCATACCAGACCGATAACGATACCGTACCTATAGCCCAGGCCTGGGTTTATCATATCGGTGAGATCGCTTCCGGAGCAATTTTTCCAGGCCTGGACCTGCTCCAATAAAACATCTGACCAATCAGGTAATTGTTTACATGTGACGTTGTCTGAGCACGTACTATTTTCCCTGGGAATCTTAGTACATCCTTAGCAGGCTTTTGTCTAAAGCAGGGAACAGGGGCGCTGCGCCCTCTTACTCTCGGCGTGCGCCCCCTTACCGAAATGCCGATTGAACCCCAAGTCACACTTAGGCCATGCACTTATATGCTACTGCACAACATGCAATCTTTCTCAAAACGATCTTTTCTCCATGAAAACATCCCAGCAACACCACGTGACAATGTGTCTGATCATCAAATACGTTATAATTACTCAAACTATTCCAATCATAGTAGATACACCGCCAGACGGTGCAAAAACAATCCGAATTGGCGTTTTCCAGACTGAGGCGCCATGTTGTTTACTTGTTTACTTGTCGCGGCTGCTCTCGCGAGATTTGACATGGGTTACATACAAGGTCAGCTGACTTGTAGAGCGAGATTTCTCTAGACTCAATGACCTTTCACCCACCGGCGCGGGAGCTTTTGACAGAAGTAGTTCGCGAGTTGTTTTTGTTGACACTTGGGCATTTAAAGATGTCATCCCGCGGCACGAAGCAGAAGAAAGCCAAAGACTGTCCGGGGCAGAAGAAGATTACTTCTTTCTTTTTCAATGTTGACAGACAATTTGTTACAATTTCCCTCTCAGATAGCCTCAGAATGTCCCATTGGAGCCTCAATTTTTCAAAGGCTTCGCACAGCGGAGGGGGGGATGGACAACCGGCACCATCCCCCCCCGCTTCGCTCCCTCGCCATGGTGAGCGCCCTCATACTAAATTTTTCTAGAAAAAACCCTGCTTAGTACAAAACACTGTTGTAGAGTAAAAATAACTTTAGTAATCAAAAACAACTTCAAAAACATCAAAAAAAAAAAAAAAACAAGACAACGGGTCTTGTCAATGAGAACCTGTCCATAAACATGAATTACTAGTACTTGAAAACACAATGTACACCAAGGGTCCATGTATTCCAAGTAACCGGGTACCATTTTTATGATGGTCTTTGGTATGATCTGACCGTGAATAGAACTCGCAATCGAGAGGCGGGCACGCTAACCACTAGGCCAACTCGCGGTAATGTGCAAGTAAAAGTAATGTGCCATGTAAGGTGCATAAAAGGAGGTGTTTATGACGAGTAGCGTACGTCATAAGGCACAACGGTAAAAGATTTCATGATGTACGTGACTCATCCAAGGGCACTGAAGGGGTTAATTATCTTAATTAATAATTATGTCAATACAATGTCCTCAAAAGCATAGTAACCCCATGTGTGTGTGATTGTAGAGATTAAGAGTTCATGGATTGCTTTTATTGAAAGTGCTTCTATCAGTTAATTTGCACTCAAGTGACAAAGGATTTTTGGTACGTATGTTTGGGTTTTTTTTTATTGTCAATCTCTATTTCACTTCTACATCAGGCTTTATAAAGAGAAATGAAGTGAAGGTGGTGGAGGAAAGAAAGAAAGATATAAAACTCACAAATTAAGGCCCGGTCCCACAATACAGATAACTACAGTGGGGCAAAAAAGTATTTAGTCAGTCACCAATTGTGCAAGTTCTCCCACTTAAAAAGATGAGAGAGGCCTGTAATTTTCATCATAGGTACACTTCAACTATGAGAGACAAAATGAGAAAAAAAAATCCAGAAAATCACATTGTCTGATTTTTAAAGAATTTATTTGCAAATTATGGTGGAAAATAAGTATTTGGTCAATAACAAAAGTTCATCTCAATACTTTGTTATATACCCTTTGTTGGCAATGACAGAGGTCAAACGTTTTCTGTAAGTCTTCACAAGGTTTTCACACACTGTTGCTGGTATTTTGGCCCATTCCTCCATGCAGATCTCCTCTAGAACAGTGATGTTTTGGGGCTGTCGCTGGGCAACACGGACTTTCAACTCCCTCCAAAGATTTTCTATGGGGTTGAGATGTGGAGACTGGCTAGGCCACTCCAGGACCTTGAAATGCTTCTTACGAAGCCACTCCTTCGTTGCCCGGGCGGTGTGTTTGGGATCATTGTCATGCTGAAAGACCCAGCCACGTTTCATCTTCAATGCCCTTGCTGATGGAAGGAGGTTTTCACTCAAAATCTCACGATACATGGCCCCATTCATTCTTTCCTTTACACAGATCAGTCGTCCTGGTCCCTTTGCAGAAAAACAGCCCCAAAGCATGATGTTTCCACCCCCATGCTTCACAGTAGCTATGGTGTTCTTTGGATGCAACTCAGCATTCTTTCTCCTCCAAACACGACAAGTTGAATTTTTACCAAAAAGTTCTATTTTGGTTTCATCTGACCATATGACATTCTCCCAATCCTCTTCTGGATCATCCAAATGCTCTCTAGCAAACTTCAGACGGGCCTGGACATGTACTGGCTTAAGCAGGGGGACACGTCTGGCACTGCAGGATTTGAGTCCCTGGCGGCGTAGTGTGTTACTGATGGTAGCCTTTGTTACTTTGGTCCCAGCTCTCTGCATGTCATTCACTAGGTCCCCCCGTGTGGTTCTGGGATTTTTGCTCACCGTTCTTGTGATCATTTTGACCCCACGGGGTGAGATCTTGCATGGAGCCCCAGATCGAGGGAGATTATCAGTGGTCTTGTATGTCTTCCATTTTCTAATAATTGCTCCCACAGTTGATTTCTTCACACCAAGCTGCTTACCTATTGCAGATTCAGTCTTCCCAGCCTGGTGCAGGTCTACAATTTTGTTTCTGGTGTCCTTTGACAGCTCTTTGGTCTTGGCCATAGTGGAGTTTGGAGTGTGACTGTTTGAGGTTGTGGACAGGTGTCTTTTATACTGATAACGAGTTCAAACATGTGCCATTAATACAGGTAACGAGTGGAGGACAGAGGAGCCTCTTAAAGAAGAAGTTACAGGTCTGTGAGAGCCAGAAATCTTGCTTGTTTGTAGGTGACCAAATACTTATTTTACCGAGGAATTTACCAATTAATTCATTAAAAATCCTACAATGTGATTTCCTGGATTTTTCCCCCCATTCTGTCTCTCATAGTTGAAGTGTACCTATGATGAAAATTACAGACCTTTCTCATCTTTTTAAGTGGGAGAACTTGCACAATTGGTGGCTAACTAAATACTTTTTTGCCCCACTGTATAACTACAACTGTAAGGATAACTATAAATAAATCGGTCCCCTGCAGTTTATGTGGTTGGTGGTCATATCAGACCGATAACGATACCGTACCTATAGCCCAGGCCTGGGTTTATCATATCGGTGAGATCGCTTCCGGAGCGATTTTTCCAGGCCTGGACCTGCTCCGATAAAACATCTGACCAATCAGGTAATTGTTTACATGTGACGTTGTCTGAGCACGTACTGTTTTCCCTGGGAATCTTAGTACATCCTTGTTGCATCATGAAGCCACGCAATACGGATTCACGGAAAATAAAAAATATAATACAAAGCACAGATATTTTATTCACGGATATGTTATATTTTCTGTGAAATATCAGTGGTAAATTAATAAAGTGAACATATCAATGCAGGTAAGATATTTTAATTATGAACTTTGGCAGTCCAAACATTAAATTGTTTTAGACTTTTTAATTTTTAATCCGTGATGCATCATCTGGATGAAATCCGTAACCAATCTGTAATTATACTGAGACATTTGTGACAGTCCATAAATTATTAGTAACTGTGATGCATCTGTATTAACATCCGTAACCACTCCGTATTTTATATCCTTTTTTTTATTATATTTCCGTAATCCGTGACCTATCCGTATTTCGTCAACCACCGAAGTATGCGCATGGGTTATTTTGAAGTCCAAGCTGTACAGTATGACCCGGAATAATGTGCTACTACTTGGAAAAAAATTCCATGACTATTCCTAAGTTGCATGCATTTATTTACCTGAGTGGCAGGACCAAGTGATATTATAGTCGGGATTATAGTTGTGGTGTGACTGCTCCAGACTGGAACTAAATTCAGGCAAAGGTACAGTATAGTCATAGCTGTAGTTATAGATATAGTTATAGTTATCGGTGTGGTGGGACCGGGCCCTTACACAATTTATTCATTTATAGTTGTGTTTATTGTCAAGTTAGTTCCGCTTGTTATTTATGTTATAACAGCTATATACAGTAATCAGGTAATAAGACGAAAAAGTTAGCAAGAAAAAGTTTCATGTTACCAAGAAACTGCAGAAGTATCTGTTTGAAGACTTTACTGTGGTGGAAAAACCTACCGGTACTCTGACTGTTACAAAACTCGGACACAGGAGAGTCCTTCCAAAAATGATAAATAAATCTATCTGAAAATTTCACCATATCAAAAATTAGACACTTTTTAAATATGCCTATGTGAGCGTCCACCAGTGGATTAGCTGCTACTGTGGAAACAACACCATGTTCGAACAAGTCAAGTCAAGTTTATTTGTACAGCGCTTTTAACAATAAAAATTGTCGCAAAGCAGCTTTACAGAATTTGAACGACTTAAAACATGAGCTAATTTTGTCCTTAATCTATCCCCAATGAGCAAGCCTGATGCTTGAATGTAAACCTTGCATGATTATCAGAGCTGTTGTTATAGAAAGTTAATTAACCTGCACTAAATAAAACTTCCTCCCTCTCTTTCTCTTTCTCTGTTACCTCTGCCATAGTAGGTGCATTGGTCTAGTTCCAAAATTATTTTTATTGCATAAGTGAAACGAATAGAACAACATCCCCTCGAACAGTAGGAAAAGAACAAGTGCCACCTTCACCTACTGCAGCGCTTTGTTTTTGTAGACAATAGGGGTTTTGTGTGCTGTGTGCCTCAAGATATGTTAGATGAATTTGTAGTCATTAATAGCTCTTACATACAAGCTTGTTGAGCAAAAGTAGCTCGAGATGTTCACACAAACTCAGCCAGACTCAAAAGAAGTTTTTAGTTCGTGCTTCATTTATTTTTTAGTCAGTGTGATAATTCTCTGTCAATAGTTTGCAGTTTGATCCCAAATCTTGCAGAAAGCAAATAAATTTTTCCACTGACAAAGTATCACTAAGTATTTATCCATCCATCCATCCATCCATCCATTATCTCTAGCCGCTTTATCCTGTTCTACAGGGTCGCAGGCAAGCTGGAGCCTATCCCAGCTGACTACAGGCGAAAGGCGGGGTGCACCCTGGACAAGTCGCCAGATCATCACAGGGCTGACACATAGACACAGACAACCATTCACACTCACATTCACACCTACGGTCAATTCAGAGTCACCAGTTAACCTAACCTGCATGTCTTTGGACTGTGGGGGAAACCGGAGGAAACCCACGCGGACACAGGGAGAACATGCAAACTCCGCACAGAAAGGCCCTCGCCGGCCACGGGGCTCGAACCCAGAACCTTCTTGCTGTGAGGCGATAGTGCTAACCACTACACCACCGTGCCGCCCACTCAGTATTTAGTGATTTAAAATATAAACAGAAACTCAAAAAAGGCTTAAAAACTTGAAATCAGGTTGTTATTTCTTGTTCCTAATTTGTTGTTTTTACTTTTCACTACAAACACTACCATATTGAAGTGATAACACGGAATCACAACTCTCAGAAATCTTTCCGAGTAGGAGTTGGAATGCCTTTCAGATGGATCTTTCCTATGAGGAAGTCAGAAACTTCCCAATTCCCGCTTGGTCATGAACACAGCATAAGTCTCTCTTTTTTCCAAGATTAGGTCTCGAACGGTTAGGTGGGTTCAATATTTGAATGATTCCTCCCATAGTCACGAAGCTCCGCCCTCTGGATCTGTGGTGTCCAATAAAGTATAGTTTCTATAGAGGATGTGCAGTCACGTGACCCGTCCGTGTTTACTCCGCCTACTCCGCCATATTGGACGGCTTCAGGATAGTTTACCTTGCGCGAGCGTAATGGATCCAGGGAGTAATCCCCAAGAAAATTCGGAAAATACCCCATCTACATCGCGCGATAACTTGTCTAAGTTTGTTCAGCATCTTGAAGGTGACGTGAGGCAGCGTTACGTGGAAAAGTGTTCCAGGTTGGAGATTGCAGATCCGTACAACTTGCCGCAATCCTTGTTCAGGGAAATTCGGAGCTGCGGTGCCGACGATTTGCCCGATCTGGCCTACCACGACATTTACAATTTTCTCGTTAATCGTGAATCGTGTTACACTGGCAAAGCCCTCAAAGCTTACAAGAGCCTGGAAGCTTATAAATATTTTGTTGCGGGATGGGTATCCCAACTATACCTCTGGAAGGTTCCGAAGAAGAATGTCTACTTGATAACCTCACGGGTAAGTGGCATTAAGACGTTTATCATAAAGAGACTATGCAGGACGTTTTATCACTTATTTAGTAATTTTAATACAGAATTTACTCTGATGAAATTACTCAGACACTCCAACACCCCCCCCAAAGAAAAAAATCGGATCTGCGCGATTCAGCTGTGAAAAAGGCGGCATCCGCCGTTTGCATCGCTGTTTAAACTCAGATGGACTATTGTACTGTAATATGGTCAAATACATCAGAAAATAATCTTCAAAGGCTACAGGTTGCGCAAAACAAAGCTGCACGTATAGTGCTCAATTGTTCTTTCAGAACAAGAGTGTTTGATATGTTAAAAACATTGAACTGGTTATCAGTTAAAGATAGGTTACATCACACTCTTCTTAGTTTTGTAAGAAACGTAATTATGACAAAGCGTCCTGTTACTTTGTTTAAATCCTTGATGTTTTCTAGTAATATACGTACATACTTTACAAGACATTCAGTACAGAGAAGATTTTTGTTGCCTGCGTATAGAACAGGGGCTGGGCAGAGAACACTGCATTATAGAGGAATGTTAGCGTGGAATTCTTTACCCTGTTTTTTGGTTAATGAAGTAAATGAGAAAGCTTTTAAAATTAAATTAAAACTATCTGTTTACTCAAAATATATGATTATTTTTTGTTCCTCTATAAATAGGATATGTGGTACGATGATTAATTGATGGGACCAACATATTTAAGAAACAAATTTTATTTCCTCTTTTGTTTTTGTTTTATGTTTTTGTTTGTACAGTCTGTAAAAATGCATGTCTGTGTTAAAAAAATTTAAGGAATTGTAAGTTTGACCACAGGGAGAACAGCACCCTTCTGTGAAGGGGAAGCTGATGTGGATCAATATAAGTAAATAAATAAATAAAGTCTAAACTCCTAGGTTAACCGACTTTAACCGGCTAATGAGGCTCGGTGGTCGGTCAAGATTTTTTTTTAGTTTTCGCCATCCCTACTATGGATTGGCCTTTCAAAGGCATATATGAGCCAAAAAGATAAAACATTGTCTTATGGCCCTTTTCCACTACCCTTTTTCAGCTCACTTCAGCTCGCTTCAGCTCACTTCAGCCCGACACGGCTCGCGTTTCGACTATCTAAGAACAGCACGACTCAGCTCGCTTCAGCCCTGCTCAGCCCCCAAAACTCGCACGGTTTTGGAGTGGGGCTGAAGCGAGCCAAACCGAGCTGAGTGAGGCTAGGGGCGTGAGCAGACACTCCCCTGTGCACTGATTGGTGAGGAGTGTCCTCACACACCCACACACGCCCGGTGAGCACGCTGGGATCTGTAAACACCGTAAACCCGGAAGAAGGAGAATTACGAATTACGAGAATTATGAAGCCTTATGCGCCTCACCTCATCTATACGCTCTTGCCAGTATCTGTTGGCATTGTCGGTGACAACAAGCCACAGCACCAAGACCAGCAACACTAAAGACTCTATGTCCTCCATGTGTATTGTTTACTATCCGGGTCGTGAGACTACCGCTTAAAAGATCACTGATGTCACTGTTTGCGCCGCCTAACAATATCACCTGACGTCCACCCACTTTCGCTAACTCCACCCAATGTGTCCACCCACTTCCAGCCAGCACGGTTCAGCGCGGTTGTAGTCGAAACGCAACTCCAACAGCCCCGCTCAGCTCGACTCAGCACGGCACGGTTCAGCCCAACTCAGCCGCGTTGGTAGTGGAAAAGCGGCAATAGACTAGGCCAGGGTAGTAGGGTTAGGCATAGCCATTTTAAACGTTAGAGACTGTCTAGTTTCTAAGTATGCAGTTATCATTCAATCCGAAAATCAACTTAACAGATGTACTAGGAGTATTGAATTAGAAGTATGGGTGGTAAAAGAGAGCAACTGGACTTGCTTGAAGATTCTTGAAGACGTTTCACCTCTCATCCGAAAGGCTTCTTCAGTTCTGTCTGACTGGTAGGGAGTATCAGGTATTTATCCTGTCATGGATGAAAAGCTCATCTAAGGTGTCGTTGAGTCATCCTGTTGGTGTGGGTCACTGGGGGCTGAACGTGAATGGCCTCGAGAGTCGTTAGGGTGATCAATGGATTGCCCGTTAAGGTGATCAATGGAATGCTGATTCTCTCTGTCCTCCTGTGAGCCACTGAAAACAGCTGGGTTTTGTTGTGCATTCAGTTGTCTGGGAAGTTGTCTGGGAAATGAGAGGATAAATACCTGATACTCCCTACCAGTCAGACAGAACTGAAGAAGCCTTTCAGATGAGAGGTGAAACGTCTTCAAGAATGTTCAAGCAAGTCCAGTTGCTCTCTTTTAGCACCCATAGTTACTATGACCTGGATGACTGAGAATATTCACAGACATGTTTCCACGCACTTTGGGATGAGAACCCTTCGACTGGTGCGAGAATATGAGAGGACTTCCAGAAAACTGGCAGACTACAGGAACCACCTGCGTTTCAACCTGAGATGCCGACAGTCCAACATTATCCCCACTAGCCTACGCATGCATTCAACGGTCAAAGGACACAGAGCTGAAATAATCCTACAGAAAGCCCAGAAGCAGCTTCTCAACGAGAGAGTGAGAAGTACATTTCACCATCGATGCTCTCCAGAACAAGACTGAACTGATGTTTGAAGAGTTGGCAGTACTTCTTCCCAGTGAAGTTTTGGAACGAATCTCTGATTTCGCGGAGAAGGCACAGATTTCACAACATACCAAAGGCAAGGAACGACAGATACGCAAATTCCAAACTCCCAGACAACTGAATGCACAACAAAACCCAGCTGTTTTCAGTGGCTCACAGGAGGACAGAGAGAATCAGCATTCCATTGATCACCTTAACGGGCAATCCATTGATCACCCTAACGACTCTCGAGGCCATTCACGTTCAGCCCCCAGTGACCCACACCAACAGGATGACTCAACGACACCTTAGATGAGCTTTTCATCCATGACAGGATAAATACCTGATACTCCCTACCAGTCAGACAGAACTGAAGAAGCCTTTCGGATGAGAGGTGAAACGTCTTCAAGAATCTTCAAGCAAGTCCAGTTGCTCTCTTTTACCACCCATAGTTACTATGACCTGGATGACTGAGAATATACACAGACATTGAATTAGAAGATTACACCTACCTGATATGAAGTGTTCACTACAAATTCGGCTGGTAGAACTGGGGTTCCAGTTTTCTCTTCGCACAGCGGACACCCATTTTGCGCGTCTCTCCTCGTCTGCGGGGAATCTATAAAATGACAGGCCCTGCTTTTGGCCCTGTCTATTGGTACAACCAAATGCTGAACAAGATATAACCATTCTCGAAAGATCTACTCCCACACACTTGATAATTAGAACGGGTTCGTCTAAGTTCTATGCGCGACCTTGCTGTCCAAAATGGCGGATAAACAAATATCACGTGACCTCGTGACGTCACGTGCACGCTCTCTATAGGTGCTTTCGGACCTATTAGTGGAACTCATTAGTGGTACTACCCACGGGGAAGCTTCCCCAAGAACTACATATCTCCAAGGCTTTATTCTGTTTGCATTTGCATCACCAGTAGGAACGCTGAACTGATGTAAGCCAGCTTGTTAGCAGGAAATGCTAGCAACGATTTTTATATTTCGCTTGAATATGTCAAAAATCACGCTGCGTTTCCTCCGTCACATATATGCACAATAAAGTCTGGACTTCTCTATCAGCCAGTTTGTCCATGTTTTTTTGGGTTTTTTTTTTCATTTTTTAATGCTAACATTAAGAGCTGTTGTTTTCATGGCTAATGTTTTACACAGATTTTTAAAAATGGCAGTTGCTGATGCTGCATTGGTTTGTGTTCAACCAATCAACGTACACTTATGCCGCTTTTCCACTACAAACGCGGCTGAGTCGGGCTGAGCCGTGCCGTGCTGAGTCGAGCTGAGCGGGGCTGTTGGAGTTGCATTTCGACTACAACCGCGCTGAACCGTGCTGGCTGGAAGTGGGTGGACACATTGGGTGGAGTTAGCGAAAGTGGGTGGACGTCAGGTGATGTCGTTAAGCAGCGCAAACAGTGACATCAGTGATCTTTTAAGCGGTAGTCTCACGACCCGGATAGTAAACAATAAACATGGAGGACATGGAGTTGTTAGTGTTGCTGGTCTTGGTGCTGTGGCTTGTTGTCACCAACAACGCGGACAGATACTGGAAAGAGCGTATAGATGAGGCGAGGCGCATAAGGCTTCAGAAATTCTCGTAATTCGTAATTCTTCTCCTTCCGGGTTTGCGGTGTTTACAGATCCCAGCGCGCTCGCGGGGCGTGTGTGGGCATGTGAGGACACTCCTCCTCACCAATCAGTGCACAGGGGAGTGTCTGCTCACGCCCCCAACCTCACTCGGCTCGCTTTGGCTCGCTTCAGCCCCACTCCAAAACGGTGCGAGTTTTAGGGGCTAAGCAGGGCTGAAGCGAGCTGAGTCGTGCTGGTTTTTGGTAGTCGAAACGCGAGCCGTGTCGGGCTGAAGTGAGCTGAAGCGAGCTGAAAAAGGGTAGTGGAAAAGGGCCTTTACATCACTCATCGTTCCTCTTGTGCCTGGAGAGTGGTTATTTGGACAAGTAAGGAATTTTTTAAAAACTCGTCAATTGAACCTTTAATCAAATGGTATAATTAACAGTTATTCCACGAAATCGAGTCGTATATGAGCTGATAGCCAACGGGGTGTGGAGCGCCGAGATGGCTATAAGCCATGTACGACAAGATTGAGTGGAATAAGTGTTTTATTCTATCCATATTCACTGGATTTTGAGAAACGGAGCATTTTTATTTATTTATTTATTTTTGTAAATTTGATAAATAAAAACTTTATACAAAACGTCCAACAAAATCATTTCCGCTTAGACTGTAAACAAGCTGGCAAAATGACAGGAGCAATTTGTGAAAAATGCAATAATAATAATTCTTGAAAAATAAAAAAAAAAAGAGTAATTCTTCCCATCAAATACTTTTATTCCATATTTTGTTGTATTTTTTCTCTTTTTTTTGGGGGGGGTTGTTTTCGAGTAGAGTTTTTCTTTCGATTACGTTCATTATGTCTTATATTAAATATAGTTAGTTTTTTTTTTCTTTTTTTATCAGACATCTAGTTTTTGGGTTTGTTTACCTGACATGTTTCGACGTACGACTGTCGTCTTCCTCAGAGTGTCACCGGATGTTATTGGTGACGCATCTTTTATCAGCTGATGTTTCCGAAGGCGTGGCCTTCCTGTCTGGATTGACAGGTCGGTCACGCCTTCTACTGTCAGTTCGTCCCCTGCAAGATGGCACTCCAGGTATGGGAGAGCATATATGCTCCCTCATCTCGGTTGATGGTCCTCGGGCTTCGCTTACGGATCTCTATGGCCTCCCTGATCCAGCGCTGATGTTTATTATCTTCTGTGCGGATGACTCTGGCATTCCCCCAGTCCATAATATGATTTTCCCTTTTGCAATGATCTGTTATGGCTGACTTATGGCGGAAAAGATGATCAGGAAAGTGCGGATGACTCTGGTAAAAGAACGGATACGGTGCACAACGGACAAACTAAATAATATCAACAGCGAACTACATAGGGAGATGGAAACTTTCAAACGCCGGTTTCCCCAAAACAAGGAAATGGAATTAGCATTACACGGACACTTGGCAGACATACACGAGCAGGAATTCACCATGACAAAAACCCGACAAATACGAAAACTGGACAAACTCATCGCACAGGAAAAGAAGGCAGAACCGGAGCACGCACACATCAACGACAAATGGATTCATAATATATCAAGGTACAAACTCTCACAAGCAGAACGCAGTATATTAGCAAAAGGACTCAACTACGCTGTCACACCGCACAATATACCACACGATGAATTCATTCTGGCAACTGAATTAGCATGTGAGAAAATACAGGATCAGGGACAAAAAGCAGCACTAAGAAACGCAATAGCTGGTATATTGAAAACGGCCAAACCACCACCCAGTAACATCACCAAACAGGAAGCCAAAGCTATGAGAGCATTAGCTAAAAATAAAGATATCACAATCCTCCCAGCAGATAAAGGCAGGACAACAGTTATTATGGACACTGATGAATATGAACGAAAAATGATTGAATTACTCAGTGACAACGCATTTGAAATATTAAAAAAAGACCCAACAGAAGACAAGAAAAAGAAACTTAAAGCACTACTCAAACCACTACTCGATGAAAATAAAATAGATAAGCAGGCATACAATCATTTAGTACCCACAGCCAACGTCATCCCCAGGATTTACGGCACACCAAAAATACACAAACCAGGAACACCATTACGCCCCATAGTAGATAGCATTGGTTCAGTCACATACAACTTATCAAAAGCACTCACCGAAATAATTAAACCATTACTAGGACTCACAGACCAACACTGCAAAAACTCAAAACAACTGGCAGAAGAACTAAAAAACATCAAAATGCAGCAAGACGAAGTTTTCATATCACACGACGTCATATCTCTTTTCACCAGAACACCCACGGAAGCCACCATACAGATAGAACAAGAAAAATTAAAAACAGACAGGACGCTCAAGAAACGCACAAACCTCACTGTACAAGACATCACTCAGCTCCTTCAATTCATCGCCACATCCACATACTTTCAGTTCAGGAACACAATTTACAGACAGAAGGAAGGTTTTGCCATGGGAGACCCACTATCAGCCATCATGTGCGGCTTTTTCATGGAAGATCTGGAACAGAAAGCACTCACTACAATACCAACAGAATACAGGCCAACACTCTGGAAACGTTACGTGGATGACATACTAGAAAAAGTTAAGAGGGGACACACTCAACAACTCACCGACCATCTCAACACCATAGATAATACCGGTAATATAAAATTCACACATGAAGAAGAAACGGAGCAGTCAATAGCATTTTTGGATTTAAAAATACATCACACAGAAGATGGGGACATCAAAATAAAAGTACACAGAAAACCCACACACACCGACCAATATTTAAACTGGACTTCCGTACACCCCATAATGCACAAAATATCAGTAGTCAGAACATTACATGAACGCACAGCAAGAATTACAGATCCACAGGACAAAGAACAGGAGGAACAACATATACAACACGCACTGAAGGCATGTCAATATCCACAATGGGCAATATCCAAAGGGGCGGAACAGGTTAAGAACAACAAAACACAGAAGAAAGAGAAAAAACAAACTAACAAACAAGAACACAGGGGAGTAGTTACATTACCATACATTAGGGGAATAACTGAACGCATTCAAAGAGCAATGAGGAAACACAACATTAACACACCTGTCAAACCATACACAACACTCCGTCAGATCCTGGTTCATCCCAAAGACAGAATACATCCGGACAACAGATGCAACACCATATATGAGATTCCATGTCAATTATGCAATAAAACTTACATCGGGGAGACAGGAAGGAGTTTCAACACAAGAAAAAATGAACATAAGAAAGAGTGCGAAAAGGAGACAGCTACAAGACAAACCCGAACAATAAAAGAAAAGGCACAACAGGAAAATTATAAGTCAGCCATAACAGATCATTGCAAAAGGGAAAATCATATTATGGACTGGGGGAATGCCAGAGTCATCCGCACAGAAGATAATAAACATCAGCGCTGGATCAGGGAGGCCATAGAGATCCATAAGCGAAGCCCGAGGACCATCAACCGAGATGAGGGAGTATACATGCTCTCCCATACCTGGAGTGCCATCTTGCAGGGGACGAACTGACAGTACAAGGCTTGACCGACTGTCAATCCAGACAGGAAGGCCACGCCTTCGGAAACATCAGCTGATAAAAGATGCGTCACCAATAACATCCGGTGACACTCTGAGGAAGACGACAGTCGTACGTCGAAACATGTCAGGTAAACAAACCCAAAAACTAGATGTCTGATAAAAAAAGAAAAAAAAAACTGAGTAGAGTTTTTATTTCATCCTCAGTTGGTTCAGCAAAACGTTCCACCATTTTGTTTTTCTCTACTCATGATATACGGGCTGATAGCCTAGTAGTAGAGTAGCCAATCAGAGCGAACGATTACTCATATCCAGTGAATGTGAATAGAATAATTAGATATATTTCCGTTTTATATTAGCATGTCCCGAAAAGCAGAACATTATGATCTATAGTTTTACATATCATTGAATAGCATTTGGAGAAAACAGTGGCTATTTTTTTTTTCAAAAAAGAAAGAATAATAACAGCTCTTTCTGTGGCCTTTCAGTTCATCACGTACTTTTGTATGGTTTATTGGTTTTTTGAAGATTGATTTCCATGCAGGAATCCGTCAGCCGTGTGGTTTTACATCACGGCAGTTAAACTGACCATTTATTTGCTGCCAAAACACAAAGCTAAGATGACAAAGAAAAGATGTTTGTGTGCAGACAGCCTGTGTCGAGAAAGAATCGTCATTTGGTGTCTGGAGTCGTAGGGAGCAAAACAGATGCCGGGAAGGATTTTAGCCAAGAACTGAGGGGTCAGCAGTGAAAAATGACCCACAACTGATTGAACAGGACAGGGTGAAAAAGAAAAAAAAAGCTATCTTATGTGTTAGCATTATCTAAGAAGAGGTCACAAATCAGGCTAGTGTATCGGCTTTGAGTTTCGAACTTTCCATGGTAAATATATCAGTTTTATAAACCATCAACGGATTTAAGCACGGATGAAGAAAATGAGGTAAAGCAATCAAGGCAAAGGGTGTAGTGATGAGGAAAGATGTGAACGTAATGTAGCTAGAATGGTTGGGTCTTAACCTTAATCTTTGTGTTAGCGATCTGCTGTTATGGCTCACTGCTCCACAATTCCACACGCATCATTAATCATTAAATCAAGCATAGTGCGTGCTCTCTCTCTCTCTCTCTCTCTCTCTCTCTCTCACTTATGAAACCTTTACTACTCGACTAGGAAGCATAAAGCAGATACACAGAGTTTGGAAAATCTGACCTCAAAAGTGAAGTTTCCCTCTCAGATACCCGACAGACTGCATGGCAAATTCATCCCTGAAATTATTTTTAATAAGTCTGCATCATTTAAACAGTATCACATGTGGCTATGAAGTCTGTGGTCATTTAACGAGTCATAAATGGAAGGTAATTGTTCAGCTGTGATGATTCTGTAACTCTTACAAGACCTCAGTGTGCCTCTCTGATGAGTGCGTAGGCTTCTCGTTCAGTGAGATCACGCTGAAGCAGAGCGCCCTTTTCTTTCAGCAACTTTTATACACTTTGGGAAATTATATATATACATATATATATATATATACATATATATATACATATATATATATATATATATATATATATATATATATATATATATATATATATAAACCATATAGGAAAATATATACATGTTATTTACCAGCTGGGAGGTCCGTATCGTGGAATATCTGAGGTCTTGAAAGTACTGAGCGAGGCCCTCTGGGCCGAGGTCAGTATTCAAGGCTGAAGCTTATTTAAGCTGGTAAATAATATATTTATTTTTTTCTTTACCAAATTCTAACAGAAAATGAGAGCCCCCGAAAGAGAAAACCGAGCCGAGCCGAGCTGCCATTTTGAATCCTCATTCACGGCTGTAATACAAATGGCTTCCTCCTCGGTATACAAGTGCACTTCCATGGCAGGAAAAAAACTACATTTTGCCGCCTATGTAGTCCCCTATTTATACAAAATTGAGTTATTCAGGATTCAGTCATGTTTTTGCTCGGCGTTGGCAGCAGTTAGAGGTTTTTAGCTTTCTCCTGAAATGTTTTCTTTTATTTCTTCTTCCTCAGGGTAGTAAAACTCGCTTTCACTGTGAAGAGTGTTGTTATCGCTATCCATGATGTAAAATTAATGCTATTCTCCTGAGAAATGCAGGCAAATATTTATAAGGTTTTTGATAAAAATCTTATAAATAAATCTTATTTTTAAAAAAAGATAAACGTTGACAAAAATTGCTGCTATGTTTGTTGTTGTGAACGAGCAAGTTGCCAGAGGTCCGTATCTGGGGTCCGTAACTGGGGTCCGTATCGTAGGATACAGACCCGCTCGCCAGCCAATCAGAGCGCAGGATTTGATGGAAACAGGACCGCGAAAAAAATAAAATAAGTTATGTTTTGTAAGGCAAGAAACGGAATATCAAAGACAGTCTTAAGTAAATAGATTATGTTTGGTGCTGTGTAATGGGGTGATCGAATTAAGAGTACTGAACTGAGGGGATGGAGAAAACAGGGAGCAAAGTGAGGAAGAAGTAGAGGGAGGCTGAAAAGTTCCATGTTCCGATCTAATTTCTGTATTGGGTTACCTATTTTGGGAGCAAGTGCAATTTGTGCAGATGTTTCCAGGCTTTCGGGCCTGTTCTGGCTATTCTGGTTACAGGGGAATGAGTAAGCATATCTACCACCTACACAACACACACGCACGCACACGGGGTTGTCTTACTATCCTACTGAGGACCTTTCATTGACGTAATTATTAGCTAATGCTGCTAATTAATGTTGTATCTAAACTTAACCTTAACCTCAGTAACCAAAACAAAAGCTGCAGATTTTGTTAACATAACGATAGCATAAGTCAGTATTTGAATCATTTCTGTTCTCTGCCACAGATGTTTAGTGGAGTTAAAGTAATGATACATGGGCAACTACTTGGGCAATGTTGCCAGCAACGGGCAACCAGATGAGACACAAGGCAACTAATTAGGGCAACAGACAATTGGCAACAACCAATAAGATAAAAGCAAATTTATTGCCAGGGAGACAGACACCGCAAAAATGGACACCGAAACATTTACAGCTGTCACTTTTGTCTTAGCGTCAACCTTTATTTCGCTCAAGTAAATATCACTTCTGGAGCAAAACTGAATAAATACTCTGGTCAAAAGATAATTTGCCATTATTTTAACATTTATAAGTCAAAATAACCACATTATTCTGTTAATAATAAACCCTTTTTAAATCTCTTTACAAATGCTACTAGCCTCAATCACATATGCTATAACTAATAACTGACATATACATCACAAAAAACATAATGGCAAAAAAATAATCGTAAAACTTTCATCTCAGCAAAAAAGAAAAAAAAGGACATGGACCAGGAGATGGCTGCTGAGGAGGAAAAGCTTCCGAAAGGCTTTCTTTTTTAGATCCTGAAATTTGTACCGTTTCGCCCTCGGGTTCCACAAGTAGTTGTGCTCTGGATGTGAATTAGATCAGACAATAAGTTAGACAATCTCTATTACAACTCACAAAAAAAAAAAAAATCATGAGCTGCCCATCGCTTTTAACTTGACGCAAGAGAGCTAACGTTAACCCTACATAGCTAGCAATAACTTTCAGCTAACTATGCTAGCAAAAACCACCGCTAGTTAGCTAAATCCTGTTCGATCTCTACAGAGCAATGGTTTGCTAACAGCAGCTTACACATAGCTGAAAAAAAATCGATGTCTTAATTTCAACCTGAGCACATAAAAATAGATGTCTGTTGGTTTTCTGAGCATGTGATGAGGTAAATTCACCACTTTGGGTTTACGCATAACAACTTACTGGCATAAAAAGATATAAAAGTTGTCTCTTTTTCTAAGCGCCACTGTCGGAGACGCCGCCATCTTTGTTGAAAATTTCAGAAGCTCTCAGGTGGTCATGTGATTTGCTGCTAACACTCTGATTGGATGATCTTACAAAGTTGCCCAAAATGATCAAAATCGTTCAGATAGAAATTATGTTGCCCAACCTCAATGGGAAAGTGTCAAAGCGCGATTGCCCAGCAACATTGCCCAAAAATGTTTAACAAACCAAATGTGAAAGCAGTTGGTTTAGTTTGTTAAACATCTCTGAGAACACCTGTCCACTCACCTTGACGTACTATTAGGACATTCAGAATGACTTTCTTTCTTCCATCACTTAGACAGGAACACTGGAATCCAAAAGCCAGGCTGACCTCCGCTCTCAACACAGAAAAGAAAACGGAGATGACATAACGGGTCACGGCACCACTTCTGTCTCCTCACTGCCTGCCCTCCAGGTGCATACCCCCTCCCCTGGTCCCACCTACCAGTACCCCTACGCTACCCTGTGCAAACCCCCGATTGATGTGGATATGGAAGCGTGGGCTACCAAGAACCTGAACCAGCACACACGAGGCCTACTGCGTCGACGTGTCTCCATCGCCACCATGCTGTCATGGAGCAGTGCTTCCATCAGGAAGCCTATGCTGATCACGAGCGACCGCGCTGTCAAAAAAGAAGCGTGTGACATGTTCAAGTTGGTGCAAACATACATGGGTGATCGGCAAGTCACGCGCCTTGACCGCCGCCATGTTGCCCTTCATGTAGTGACTAAGTGCTGGAGCATGCAGGGCCTGAGGGACGAGCTGTACGTCCAGCTGATCCGGCAGACCACGGATAACCTGAACCTCAGCAGCCTCTGTGCCGGCTGGGAGCTCATGGCCATCAGCCTGGCCTTCTTCTCTCCATCACCAAAGTTCAGACGCTACCTTGAGGGCTACATTCAGAGACACCTGGAGCCCAGTAACGACAAGAAGAGTGAGTATGAATGAAATATTGCTTATAAACTATAAGTGTGATGTCAAAGCGTGAAAGAAAACATATCATTCTTCTTGATGGATGTATGTTTTAAAGACGTGATATTTTAGAGACGTGATTTTTAAGGGCAGGCAGCCATTAAATTTGTCTTGTTCAAGTGCATACGATATAAAGTTATTGAATTTATTTGTTTTTCGAGTGCACTCAGTGGGTAGCGAAGACATTGTATTATGTTTCTCGCGTACACACACAGTATGTAGCTCATAAATTTATATATTTCAGCTTCCGGTGTTTTTCTGTTCACGTCTTCTATTTTGGAAAACCATCAGCGACTGTTTATGTTGCAGGTGCGTTTGTCTGGCTCAGAGCGCTGGTACATGCGCATCGAAAGTCAATATTGATTTCAGAGCTAAAATTAAGATGGCTTGGTGCCTGTTCAAACAGGATGCAAAGCTGGGGAATGGGAGAAAAATAAAACACCGGGAATACTTGAGGTCATAGTTCAAAGGCCATGGAACAAAGCATGATGATGTGTTTTTCAGAGCGAACGTTAAAGGGTGTGTAGATAGTATGCAGATAAAAGTTTGAGCTCAAAAGTTTTTTTTTGTTGGTTTTTTTGTTTGTTTATCAGTATTACAGAGGATTGTGGAACAACAGGACATAAAGAACAAGAAGAACTCGAAGTCCAGGAAGAAGAGGAAACAGAACAATGAAGAAGAGGAAGAACAGGGTACATTTTAGAGAAGCATGGCACACACACACACACACACACACACACACACGTGATTCTCTGTGATATGTCCTCTTGAAGATTAAATTCTCTTTATTGTAGAAGTTGTAGTTTTGCACCGACGTTTCAATCGCTAAATCACATAAGTAGAGATGTAACCTGTTGAAAAACTGGATGAAATATTTCTGTGGCACAGGGTTTCAGTTTTAACATAATTCTAATTTGTATACAGGCCTGGGAAAATGTTTCACATGGCCAAATTTTAACATTTTATGATACAGGGTGTTTCAAAAAATTTGATATTATTTAAGATGTAAATATCCCAGACACTACATAGTCGAGGCAAATGAAACTGAACAGCCTTAATGTTGAGCAATATAAGATTTATTCCTCAAAATTTGAATGAGAAATTCAAAGGTGTGTGGATTCCATGAACGATTTCGCAAATTTTCAATATCCGCACCGCCTGAAACACAGACACACAGACAGCCTTCCTCTTTGAACTTTTTGGGCCGTGTCCAAATCTGCATTGCAGTTGGTGCATTTTTAGAGAATTCTCTCATAAATGCACGCTGCACAGTCTTGTTTGATTGCGTTCGAACGTACTCTAACACACAAAAACGCCTTTTCTTTTCCAGTGAATGGCATTTCTATACCTAAAAATATAAAAACAAAAAACATTAAACGTAAAATTTTGACCTGTTTCCACACATGCTGTTAAAATTTGAGGTCAGTTGAACGAGAATTGGCAAAGTTATTAGATTGTGAAATGATACCAAATTTTTTGAAACACCCCGTATATTATACTGTGTGTGTGTATATATAGTTCTGAAAACTGTAAGTTTCCATGAAGTGAAATATGTCTCTATTTTGCAACCAGAAGTTAGAATATTTTAAATCCAGTTACCTCCAAAAGTGAAAAGGGAGAAAAATCACATTTAACCTTTACATTCCAATTCTACTGGAGGACATAATGCTTACCTCTACATTTGTAACTCTGTCTGCTTCGAGAAAATGAACATCACTGCTAAATTTTAAAGAAGTTGAAGTTTTCCAATGGGATAAGAATTATCGCCTTAATTATCTGCTTACCGTATATATGATATTATTCTGTCCACATTCACTGGATATGAGCAATCGCGTGCTCTGATTGGCTACTCTACTACTAGGCTACCAGCTCATATACCATGAGTAGAGAAAAACGAAATGGCGGCACATGTTGCTGAACCAACCGAGGACAAAATAAAAACTCTACTCGAAAACAAAACCCCAAAAATTGTGATCAAGTATTTAAAAGAAACAGAAATAGCTAGAATAATATATATTTTTTGTTTGTTTGTTTGTTTGTTTGTTTGTTTCCACCCAATATATCCTGTTCCACGTTCCAACCCAGTCGGTGATGGTAATGCACCTTTCAAAAACCCTAAAGAAGAAGAAACCAAAATCATATTGTGTAGCTAACGTTACTAGAAAATAAATATTTCTACATTCTGTTTATTTGGCAAGATTATGCTAAAACATATTTCTGAAAGGACTTCAGATAAGTTAATGTTATTCATGTTAGCGTAACTTCGTTTTTACATGCTAACTAACAGTGTCCAAGGTAACTCGCTGCATGTTATCGTTCGCCGTGGACAAGGCCACGGCAACTTGGCAGGCAAATCCATAGAAAGTCATTTGACTAACCAGACTGCATAGCTACGTTTGCAACGTTATCGCTAGCTCTAAAAGCACAGACAACTTCATTACAAACTTTCTCTTGGAATAAAGCGTTTACGTTCCTCAATATGCTTCCGCAGGTCGGATGGCAAGTTTTTGTAGGCTGTGATGTGCTCCGTTTTAGGCAAAGAAAGCAAACATTTAAAACGAAGCAATTCTTTATTCCTTTCAGAAAACTGAAACATGGGTTCTAGTTATAGAACCATGGGTGTGTGCATTCCCCAGAAGAACCGCCTCCTTCCATTCTGCCATCAACTGATCGTGTTAAATAACGCTGCTGAGAAATCATTGATCTTGATTTTATCCAGTCTATGGACGCGACGTGACCCTAGTGATCACTGATCAGCTGTCTCAGTGTCACCTGTGAAAAAAAATCACGTTTTAGAAAAAAAAAGAAAAAAACATCTGCTTTCAAAGCTGCTTCATAGTAACGGGTAACAAGCACCTTGATAGAAATGTAGTGGAGTGAAAAGTACGATATTTGTCTTTCAAATGTAGTGAAGTTAAAGTCATAAGTTGCCAAAAATGTAATCCTCAAGTAAAGTACAGATACTTAAAAAGTGTACTTAAGTACAGTACTCAAGTCCTGTCGTTACTGTCCACCTCTGCACTTAGTCAGCCAGGTTTTTTTTTTTTTTTTACCTTTATTCCTCTTTACTGGCAGAAAAGCCTCAGTAAAAACATCTCATCTCATCTCATTATCTCTAGCCGCTTTATCCTGTTCTACAGGGTTGCAGGCAAGCTGGAGCCTATCCCAGCTGACTACGGGTGAAAGGCGGGGTACACCCTGGACAAGTCGCCAGGTCATCACAGGGCTGACACATAGACACAGACAACCATTCACACTCACATTCACACCTACGGTCAATTTAGAGCCACCAGTTAACCTAACCTGCATGTCTTTGGACTGTGGGGGAAACCGGAGCACCCGGAGGAAACCTACGCGGACACGGGGAGAACATGCAAACTCCACACAGAAAGGCCCTCGCCAGCCATGGGGCTCGAACCCGGACCTTCTTGCTGTGAGGCGACAGCGCTAACCACTACACCACCATGCCGCCCCAGTAAAAAACATTTCTATGCTATTTTGGTACAGAAGGTTTACATTTCCTTAAAGTCAAGATATCAAACTATATTATTTTGCAGAACGACCCGATTTTGGTGAAAAGCCTATTTTTTTTTGGCTGTTTTCCAGAATTCAGGTAAACGACATCCAACAGTTATTTTCAAACTCTGCAAACTATAAGAACCGACAGGTTCTGGGATTCACCTGGATGAGAATGTGAGAGTTCCTGTTTGATTCTGCTGCACTGCAGGAACTGTTGTGACAGTGATGTAAAATAACAAAATTGTTACCAAGAGCGTAACAAAATGGACATTTCACAACTACATAGATGGAGGAGGTTAAGATTAAACTTGTGCTGACCTTTATTGTGATGATCTTTATAATTTCCCCAGTATTTGCCAGTACAAGCATGCACAAAACAAACTCCAGAGACATTTATGACTCATCACTTG